>NC_012873.2:22521394-22729339 GCF_000003195.3 Sorghum bicolor | reverse complement strand
AAAGCTAGCCTTAGTCCCGATTGGTACACCAACCGGAATTAAAAGCTTTTGTCCCGGTCCGTCCCACCGGCCGGGACTAGTGTTGGAATTTAGACCCGGTTTTTAAAAGGAACCGGGACTAAATGTCCCTCCCCATATTTGAACTCTTCTTCCCGTGGCCGAGCCCATCGATCTTCACTCTTTTACGGTGTTCTTCATTTGGAGTTGCTTGTTCTTGCTCTCATCTCCGGCTATTGATTCATTTCATCGTTTCTACACCGTCATCGACTTGTTAAGAGGTCACTAGCTTCATCTTCTCAACATTTAGAAGCGGCGTATGTCATTTCCTAGTGTTATGTATATTGTTTTTTATTTTATGGTTTTTTTAAGAGGTTATTAGCTTCATCGCCATTTCAAAAGCGACGCGTTTTTTTAGAGAAATAGTGGTAATATGTTTTTTTATTTTAATTAGTTTAGAAAAAAATAAAAACATATAATACTTTAATTTGCAATTTTTGACCGATTTAGTTAGTTAATTATAACTAGTATACATACCACATTTCATGATTATTTAGGAAAATAGAGAATTTTTGTGCTTTTTTAACCACACATGACAAGTGAATCTTGATTTTCACCACACATGACAAGCTCCTAAGGGTCTACACAGCTTGACCACACTCAATGCTCATAAGTTGTAAAAAGTAAATGTGTGGCTCAAAGTCTAGCAAGCATGTATATATGGCTGTGGTAGGAATTTAAACTCTCATCATACAGGAATTCATCATGCAATATTTTAAAGATTTTAAAAGATAAAATTTTCCAAAATTCTAGCATCTCTAGGAACAGATAAATAGCAGCTCAACCTTCCCATATCATATCCGTTAACAACTTAAACTTTAGATCAAGTTTTCTTCCCACAAGTTTAGGTTTAGAGCAAGCTTTAAATTGTAACAATTATGTCTATACTTGAGAGAACTTCAAATTTGAAAATTAGGCAGAGCAACTATTCATCATATCCATGCTAGAGTTTTATTATTAAAATCCAGTTTAGCATAGCCACTTATTTATTTATTAAACACACTAAGCAAAAGACATATATATATATATATATATAAGCATAAAATCTTTATTTGGTTTTCCATAGTTATGTATATTTATATTTTAATATAGTATAAGTATAAAGATAGATAGAAATACTTAGCGGGATAAATGGGGGTGCTCTCCCCTAAGCTGAATTTTGACGTAATTTCTTTTGATGTAGCTAGCAGGTGGCAGAGGTGTATTTGAAAGTCGGCAGCATCCTGACAGCGATTAGAATGTCCTCCGTCTCCTAGTCTTCTTTGATTCTTAAATTCTGTGGAGCTCAAATAGACAACAAAGCTTTGTGGAACTGATTAAGTGTTATCATAAATATCTAGCCTTTATCATGTTGAGACTCCTCAATAAATATCACTCTCTTATTTTTATATTTTCGTTTTATAAAACAGAAAAGAAATATTTATTTTATTTTTATGCCACCACAGTGAATGTACTTATGGGTTTTATGCCACTCGTATACTCACATGGGGCTTACTATTTTTTTAACATTTTTATTTTCTTTTTAGGATAGTATGAACATAATTAACAAAGTAAATTATTTTAAATATTTGAAAGGGAAAAGATAACTACCAAGTTTACCTCATGGCAAGGCGTTCGGTGTTTTAAGTCTTCCGAACGGGATTCTCCGTTTTCTAGTTGTCCTGAGATTCGTTGGGTGGCGGAGTCATTACTTCCGGCAGCGCCTCCTCTCCATGTATAGTTATCTTCTCTCTCCACACCTGACTCGGTGCTACGGTCTCCTCTGGATAATTCTGTTTAAATTGAATGTCGTCTGAGCTTACCACTTCTCCTTCATAGTCTGCCCATCCGTCCTTGATGGTTTGCCACCTCTGGTTGCGGTTGTGTCGCTTTCTGACCGGCTTAGATTCTTCAATGATATAGTTAGGGTCAGTAAAATAGCGGCGTACCTTCTCTGAGGGGAAGTGCATATGGACTTCTCCAGTTCCAATGTAGATGATTGCTTTAACGGTGCTGAGGAACGGTCTTCCAAGGATGATGGGTGGATCGTATTCGTCTTCTCCCATGTCAATAACCTGAAAGTCTGTGTAGACAAAATGATCGTCTATTTTGACTGGGACATCAGTTACTGTACCTTTAACCTCTCGAAACGTCTGATCTACCATCTAGAGCTGAATGTATGTTGGTTTTAGGGGCATGGTTCCGAACAAGAGCCGATAGGTGACTGCGGCCATTATGTTGACGCCCAATCCGGTGTCGCAAGTCGTCTTGTAGAAGTTATATCCATTTATGGATCAATAGATGCTTGGCATTCCTGGGTCATCCGTCTTGGTCAAAAACGGTGACTTAAGTTCATGATCTTGGCCTCCATGAACTGTAGTGACCATCTTAGCTGACTCGGTCCACACTTGCTTGTTCCTATTCCTCCTGTTGGTGCTCTTCCTTGATTCATGTCTAGATTGATCTGGGATTTGTGTAGTCTTGTTCTTGAAGGAAAACGTCTCCTTCTTCCATTTGATATAGAAACTGATCTTGGCAGCACTAGCGTAGATGACAGCTCCTGAGGTGTTTAAGAATGGCTTCCCTAAGATGATGGGTGCCCTCTCATCATTATCGGTCTCTATCACCACGAAGTCTGCTGGGGCATATAAGGTACCAACTCGGACACAAAGGTTCTTCAATATTCCTTTTGGAAAACTTATCATCTGATCTGTAAACTGCAAATACATGGTTGTCTCTAATAAAGGATATGTAAAGATTTTTTCATAGAGTTTCCTGGGTATAATGTTGACACTAGAGCCAAAGTCGCAGAGTGCTTCTAGGACATCCACCATGCCGATGGAGATCGGGATGACGGGGCGTCCTGGATCGCCTCTCTTGACCGGCAGAAGGTCAGTAGTAACTTCAGTGACGGGGTTACTCCAATTACCTGCATCAAACATGTATACAAGATTTGCAGATTCTAACCCTTCCGGTTGTGATGGTATACCGGGGTTAGTAGCAGGAACAGCAGCAGCTATTTGATTTAACTGAGATTCAATCATTTTATTAAAGCTAATTTGATTCTTGATGGCAGCAGAGAAATTATCCATTCTATTATTTATATTTTCTAGCATTTTATCATTAGATGCCAATTTCTTAGATAGGTTATCCATTAGCTTGCCTTGATTAGACACTAACTCTCTCAGAGGTGGAAAATTATTATTATTATTGTAAGAATTGTTACCTTGATAATTACCTGAGTAGTTAGGCCTCTGTTGATTCCAACCTTGATTTTGTTGAGGACGGTTGTAGTAGTAGTTGTTGTTATTGTTGCTGTAGTTCACATCCTCAAGCATCTCAGGGCAGTGATTGCCTGAGTGTCCAGTGTCTCCACACTCCTCACAAGTCATGTGAGAGTCGTAGATGTGCATAACTTCTTTCTTATTTCCAGCTCTATCATCGAGCTTCTTCATGAGCAGGTCTAGCTTTGCAGACAGCATGTCTACCTGCTTGAGCTGATGCATACCTCCACCTTTCTTGCATGTCTGGGTCCTCTCTTCATTCCAGCCTTGGTTGGACGCCATCTTTTCCACAAGAGTTGTGGCTTGTGATATGGTAAGTGATAAGAATGCTCCTCCAGCTGCAGCATCCATGGTTTCTCGGGCACTGTTGCTGAGCCCATGATAAAATGTCTGCATTAGTAGCCAGCTCTCCATTCCATGATGGGGACATTCTAGGATGTAGTCTTGGAAGCGCTCCCATGCTTCTGGAACGGATTCATCATGTTGTTGCTGAAAACTTGTAATGTTCCCGCGGAGAGCATTGGTCTTGCCCATGGGAAAGAACTTAGCCAGGAAGTTTGTTGAGCAGAGTGCCCACGTAGTATTCTTCTCCTTTGTAGCGTAGAACCACTGCTTCGCTCTTCCTAGCAGTGAGAATGGGAAGAGGCGAAGTAGTATAGCATCTCTGGAAACTCCTGATATGGTAAATGTGCTACATATCTCCAGGAAGTGTTGGAGATGAGCACTAGCATCTTCATGTGCCTTCCCACAGAACTGATTGGATTGCACCATGTTGATAAGTCCAGGCTTGAGCTCAAAGTTGCCGACGATCTCTGCAGCAGGTCCAGTACAGAAGTTGTCCATAGTGGGAGCTGAGAACTCACGGATCGATTTGTTCGTCATGGCTTCGAACTCTGAAGACAAGTTCCGGTGATCTTCTTGACTGGATGAAGCTTCTTGCTGAAGTGTTGATGATCTCTTCTTGAGCTTGGCTGTTGTTTTCCTAAATAAGGCTTCGGGATTGTCAACAAAATTTCCTGGAAGATGTCTTCTATTCATGCATTACCCTTCATAAGATAAAATATGAAAAATATCGGGGTAAAACTGTATGAGAGAATTGATAAGCTCAATCATATTAGTGACGCGAATGATAACTCAAAATCCTATATTCATTCCCAATTAGTAATCAACCTTCCCCAGCAACGGCACTAAAAATGCATGTTGGGTATTCTTAACATCACTACCAAAAGTAGATAGTTTCTAATTCTAGTAACGGTGCCAAAAATGCCAAACCTATCCCTCATACCACTTAAGCCAAGTTGTCATCCCCAGCATGACATGAGAGACACGGTATTAAATATGCAATTTGTAACAGAACCGTCCAATTTATAAGAATTCAAGTGAATTAGCGACAACGGAGGCAGTCAAGCCAATGGACTTGAACCCATATAAACCCGGTAGCCCGACGAAATCTCAAAAGACCTCGATTCAACCAACATACAACCAAGACCGTACATGATCAAGCATCGCCATCACAGATTACATACATTCATCACAGAACATAGTTTTACATCACATCAGAGTTTAAACATGGTTATTACAAACCGGTTTGGTAGCGGAATCAAAGTAGTTTTAAAACATCACACACTCAGTTTATATTACATGCCAGTTCCATGGTCAAACCCAACAAAAGCATAACTGAAGATAGAGAAGATGATCACGCCCATCATCTATTCATCATCCGCAGCCGGATGATGGCAGTTAGCACAATAGCCGTGATAAACGACGTTGTCTGCAACAGGGGTAAATAAAACCCTGAGTACGAGAAGGTACTCAGCTAGACTTACCCTTCATAAACCAGAAATAAAGTGACACCAAAAGAGTATGCAAGGCTGATCTTTGTGGACTGGTTTGACTCACCTTTTGCATAAAGGCTTTAGATGTAAGTAACTCATTTATAATATTTTAGCAGCAGGTTCATCCCTTAGCAACTATTCACTAGATTAGCACCTGTTCTAAGCACACACTTGAGTAATTAAGCATTTCAATAATAACCATATCCGGACTATCACTTTGCTATCAACATTCTCATCATAACCATTAAGTTTACTTAGTGAATTCTACGTTGCCGCTGCCCAAGTCAAGTTCTCACTATCCGGGAGAGACGGCGATTCGAATCGATTCCTATCCAGCTGGAGGGGTATTCCTAAAACTCACCCAAGCATACTTCATGAGGGCAGCTCGGATCACCTTTAGCACAACTCCGGACCAATTCGCGGGTCCGTCCAGCGCCGCACCACCAGGGACCACCAATCTGCCAGGGTCAGGACTCTAACCTGACTCCTCGGACTTACGCCATTGACTCCCCGCACATACTTACTCCCAACCGGGGTGCGCACTCATACAGAACGGGGTATCCGGCCTGAGTTGCACTCGTAGGCTTCGCGGTCGGAACGACTTATCCGGACAACTAAGTGATAGGCATGCGTTCAACATGACACGGGGACGTACAACGATTCGGTCCTTAACCGACACAGACGGGGATAGATTCACACCCAAGACCTCCATGCCTTGTTGCTGCACTATCGTCATCCCGCCCGGTCTCAAGTTCATTATTAGCACATGGCTATTTCCACGATAGCAAATATAGCCAACCGTGATCAGCATCCACCTATCTCTCGCAGGTGACAGGAAATCATCCGGCTTCTACCGAGCTAAGCATGGCTAAGCATCATTTCGATCCTGGACCTACTTAGGTGAGGTATAAGGTGGACAAGGTAGTCATTATGCAGCAAGGGTGTCATATCAACGCCTAACACCTAGTGCAACAATACATAAACATAGTCAATTGATAGCTGGATATGATATAAAGAAAATAGTAGGAGGCTTATAATGCTCCGGGGCTTGCCTTCAACGTAGGTGGACGGGCGATGGTCGGAACACTCCGGCAAGTCCTCCTCCTCCTCAGCTCCTTGAGGTGGCTCCCCTTGTTGACCTTCCGACTCCGACACCTCGAACTCCAACACGGTCACGCCCTTGGGTACACCTATGTATGCATGACAAGGAGATGATATAGAGAATGCACATATGATGCATGATGTCATGATGAAGAGCCAAAGGAACATAAAACAAGGTATAACATGAGCATACACTCCTAAAATTAAGTGAATCATAGGATAACAAGTAAGTGCATACTTCTTCTCTGGTAGAGAGGCTAACTAGACAAATTAAACAACCTTAGTCACTCCTATTCAGCCACTGGTTTTGTAGACAGACCAACTTGTCACACGTTTCAGCTATAACCTAAGCATCAGTTGGCCAAACTAAGCAAGTAAATACTTTCTGGAAAGCTTAGCAAATTATCTACAATTCACTTTTAGACACCCCAGCATGATTCCCAACCGAAATTGGCCAAAACTTACAAAGTTGGCTGGCTTTCCTGGAAACTCCAGAGAGCAAGCACTTTGTAACTTTTAAACTACTCAATCAAATGTCATGAAACTTGGACACGAAGTAGATAAGCAAGTTAGCTACAAGTTTGTTGCAGACAAGTTTCCTAGAAAACATCATATTCAATTAGTTCTTAAGCAATTTCTATCAGCTACCCAGAATTGCTCTAGGAAAGGCATAAATAGCAAAAATAATATTTTGCACATAACAAGAATGTATCAAAGGGTCAATCCAATTGCACCAGTAGATGGAACATGTCTAGGAAACACTAGAAAACATCATGGCAAGGTCTAAACTAATTTTCATCATCCCCTTTTTCATTTATTTAATTATTAAGGTGATTTAATGAGCATGCATCCCAAGTGCTCCAAGAATTCTAAGAAAATTACAGCAAGTTACTAATGCTAACACAAGGTTACTGTAAAATTTTCAGGGCACTTGCACATACAGATTGTGAGAAACAAAAATAACAAGCTAGCAAAGGCATGCAAGGCATAAATGTGAAACCCTATCAAAAAGTGTCAAACAACAGATTTCAGATTTTTCCTAGCTTTGTTTACCCCTGAGTACAACACTCAGCAAGTTTCACCACCAAACGAGTCATACTTTATTTATTAAAAATACCACAAGAAACTCCTATTTGAACAAGAAATATTTATAACTTCACAATCAGGCTTCCAAAAATTATGATAAATTTATCAGAACCTAACAAAATTGGAGCCATGTCATTTGGATCTATAAAACTCCAGATATGAATTTTACAAAAACAGCAAAGAATCTGCTACACAGTGACCAGAGTGTGAGAGGGTGAGACTGACAGGTGGGATCCGCTGGTCAGCGGGACCCGCTCACCAGTGACACAGTGACAGGGGAGACGCTCGTCGCATGCGAAGCTCGACGACGGCGAGGTCTCGGCCGGATCCAAGGGCATCTACGTGTTCCTCTCATCAAGGCGGACTCAGTGACCTACTTTACCCGCGCTCTACGGGACCCTAGGGTGCTCGCCGTCGGGAATGGCGGCTCGGCGGCGCTGCGCGGCATTACGCCGACGGATCTAGGCAATGGCGACGCGGTAGAGCTTGCGGACGAGCAAGAGTGACTCAAGGCGAAGCTACAGGAAGAAGAATCACAGCCAGAGGTGAAACAGAGAGGTCTGGCCACGGTGCCGGTGATCCCTGTGAACTCCGGCGAGGTGGAGCTCGCGACGGAGTGGGCAATGTGACCTCACAGGTGCTTGGCTAAGGAAATGGAGTGGACGTCGAGGTAGAGGAGGTCGAGGCGGAGATCTGGGCGGACTGGCTCGGCCGGAGACGCGAAGGAGCAGCCGTTAGAACTCGCCGAAGCGCGGCGGAGCTCGCCGTGATAATGGCGGAGCGAAATGAAGCGCTCTGAGCGAGTGGGGGTCGCGTCTGAGGCATCCACTCGGTGCGTGGTGACTTGGGGACGCCGTGGGAGCTGACAGGGGGGCCGTCGATGGTGTACGGCCGACAGGTGGCCGGACACGCGGCGGCGGGTGAACTCTGTCCAAACTGAATCGTTTTTCTGAAACGCCGATTGCAGTGACTGAATCCCGAAGTTGGTCGACGTTTTACTCTCAGCTCACTCGATGGTTTTGGCTCGGATTTGGTCCTTTGGGTAGAGCTACACGAGTTCTACATGTTTGCTCAAAGGATCAACATCTAACTCGACCTGGATTTCAAACTACAACACTCCAAAGTACCCCACCTCGAAACTGTGTGACTTAAGACTTAACCAAATTCGGCTAAGTGTGAAATCAGCCCTGATTTTTGTCTTGTGAGCAACTTTTGAATGTGTTCCTTGCTTTTTCATGAAAAGTCATCAACATAACTTTTGTAGCTTATGAAATGTACTACAACTTTGTTTTAGGTGTCATTTACATGCAAGGCCTCTAACACCAGTTTCATAAAACATATTTGAAAGGAGGTCTAGGGGGTCAAATAGGTAAATCTAGGGTTAACCATGACTTAGGGGCATTTTTGGCCAAAACCTTCAACATGAACTTTGTTCAAAATGATGTCCTAAACATGATTAAAGTATTTTGGAAGACAATGTACACTTGTATACCTTAGTCACCTATTACAATCAACCATAGCAAGTCATATAGCAATTCAATCACAAAGTACATGTAGCAAATGGCATGTGATCATGGTATGATGCTCATGAGTGATCATGATGATGCTTATGTTGATGCAATGCTCATGGTTAACATGCAAGCTAACACTAGGAGTGTTACAGCCCTCCCCCTTACAAAAATCTTGTCCCGAGATTTGAAAGACGTACCATTTTTCGTAGAATGTTGGATAAGTTACTTGTAAATAATCTTCCCTTTCCCAAGTGGCATCTCTCTCACTTTGACGGTTCCACAAAACTCTGAAGAGCTTGATCACTCTCCCATGAGTAACCCTCTCCTTGACATCAAGAACTTGTACAGGCTTTTCTTCATAGGATAGATCGGATTGCAACTTGATATCTCTTGTTTCAACTCTCTCTTCGGCACACGAAGGCACTTCTTGAGTTGAGACACGTGGAATACAGGGAAAATAGCTCTCATTTCGGGAGGTAGTTGTACTTTGTAAGCTACCTTGCCACTCTTCTCAATGATTTGGTAGGGACCCATATACCTAGGGGCAAGCTTCCTTTTCACACCAAAGCGATTCACACCTTTCATGGGCGATACTTTTAGGTACACAAAGTCACCTACTTCCAACTCAAGTGGTTTTCTTCTTCTATCCGCATAGCTTTTCTGTCTAGCTTGAGCAGCTTTCATGTGTTGCTGGATAATGAGAACTTGTTCTTCGGCTTCTTTAACAAAGTCAATTCCGTAGTATCTCCTTTCGCCGGGTTCGACCCAGTTTAGAGGAGTCCTACACTAGCGGCCATACAAAGCTTCAAAAGGAGCCATTTGGATACTTTCTTGATAACTATTGTTGTAAGAGAATTCAGCTAAGGGTAGCCATTTCTCCCTTGCACCCTGGGAAGATATCATACATGCCCTCAACATATCCTCTACAATCTGATTCACACGCTCAGTCTAACCGGAGGTTTGAGGGTGGTAGGCTGAACTTCGAACCAACTTTGTACCAAGGAGTGAATGCAGATGCTCCCAAAAGCGAGCAGTGAACTGAGGACCTCTATCAGAAATAATAGTGTGAGGCACTCCGTGCAATCTAACCACCTGAGAGAAGTACAACTCAGCATAGTCGGAAGGTCGGTACGTAGAACGTACGGGGATAAAGTGAGCTGACTTGGTTAAACGGTCAACAATCACCCATATGGAGTCATGTCCCTTTTGGGTAGGGGGAAGGCCAACAATAAAATCCATGCTGATTTCTTCCCACTTCCAACCCGGGACCGACAAAGGTTGCAATAAACCTACAGGTTTGAGGTGAACTGCTTTTACCCTGCAGCAAGTATCACACCTAGCAACATAGGCAGCTATCTCCTTCTTCATCTTGGTCCACCAGAAACGGGGTTTCAAGTCTTGGTACATTTTGCTACTACCAGGATGAATGGACAACTTGGAAGAATGAGCTTCATCTAAAATTTTGTTGCGTAGGTCACGGTCTTTAGGTACAACTAGTCGATCGTCAAACCACAGTACACCCTTCTCATCTACCCTGAAATGCTTGGTGTCTTGCTCTTGCATTTTTCTTTTGATATGGAAAATACCAGGATCAGATTTTTGGAGCTCTATGATTTGACTCTCTAACGAGCAGCTGACCACGATATTGTGCAGGACCACAGGATGCAATAAATTGAAGCCTTCCTCTAAGAGAGGTCCAACATGTTGTTTCTAGCTAAGAGCGTCGGCTACAACATTGGCCTTGCCCCGATGATAGTGCACTTCTAGATTGTAGTCCTTTATCAACTCCAACCATCTTCTTTGTCTCATGTTCAACTCAGGCTGTGTGAAGATATATTTGAGGCTCTTATGGTCAGTGTAAATATGACATAGATTACCCAACAGATAATGTCTCCAGAGCTTCAACGCATGTACAACCGCTGCTAGCTCCAGATCGTGAGTTGGGTAGTTGGCTTCATATTTCCTCAACTGCCGAGAGGCGTAGGCAATAACGCGACCTTCTTGCATAAGTACACACCCTAGGCCAGTGCCAGATGCATCACAAAAGACGTCAAATGGCTTTTCAATGTCAGGCTGTGCTAGAACAGGAGCGGTGGTCAGCAAATGGCATAAAGTGGTGAAAGCGACTTCGCACTCCTGGGACCACACAAACTTCACATCTTTTTGCAGTAGCTTGGCCATAGGCTTAGCTATTTTGGAGAAATCCGGAATAAAGCAACGATAGTATCCAGCTAGACCAAGAAAACTCCAAACCTCGTGCACTGAAGTCGGGGCCTTCCAGTCTAGAACCTCCTGCACTTTTGATGGGTCAACAGAAATACCCTCTTCGGATAAGATGTGGCCTAGGAAAGGCACTTTCTTCAGCCAAAACTCACACTTGCTAAACTTGGCACAGAGCTGATGTTCTCGCAATCTAGTGAGTACAATCCGAATGTGCTTCTCATGTTCTTGGGCATTTTCGGAATACACCAATATATCATCGATGAACACCACCACAAACTTATCCAGTTCAGGCATGAACACCGAATTCATCAGGTACATGAAATGAGCAGGGGCATTAGTCAGACCAAAGGACATGACTAGATACTCATACAACCCATACCTGGTAGAGAAAGCCGTTTTAGGAATGTCTTCGGGTCGGATCTTGATTTGATGATACCCAGATCTCAGATCAATCTTGGAGAATACTTTGGCCTTAGCTAATTGATCAAACAGGATATCAATGCGAGGCAGTGGATACTTGTTTTTAACGGTCACAGCATTAAGCAGACGATAGTCTACACACATACGTAGAGACTTGTCCTTTTTCTTAACAAAGAGAGCCGGACAACCCCATGGAGAAGAACTAGGCCGAATAAGAGCTTTCTCGAGAAGTTCTTGCAATTGCTTTTTCAATTCTGCCAACTCATTGGGTGGCATTCGATATGGCCTTCTAGAGATAGGTGCGGTACCCAGAATTAGATCAATTTTAAACTCTATGTCTGTATCCAGTGGCAACCCGGGTAGATCCTCTAGAAAGACGTTCGGAAACTCACACACTATAGGAATCTCTGCCGCAGTGAGTGGTCTGATAGCATTAGGTGCGTGACGGATGTCGTTACTTCTAGGGAGTTGAACTAAGAAAGCTTCTTTACTATCAGGCTCCCTCAACATGATTACCCTAGTTGAAGTGTCTATTAACACTCCATGATCACTCATCCATTTCATTCCTAGGATTACATCTATTCCCAAGCCTAGTAAAATGACAAGATTTGCTGAATAACTACGCCCTTCAATGGCGATATGCACATCCCTCACTAATTGATTTGTAGAGATCTGATTACCAGCAGCACTAATGCAAAATTTTCCACTATCAAGGTCAATTACATGTTGCCCATGCTTAGATGCGAATGCTTGACTCATGAATGAATGCGAAGCTCCAGAATCAAACAAGACAACTGCAGCGTGTTGATTTACAAGGAACATACCAGCCGTGACCACTTCACCTTCGGGGATTTCTTCAATGGTGGTATAGTGCACTCGGCCAGTACGGTTATTACCCCCAGCTATAGAATTTCTCTTGGGATAAGGGCAATCTCTCGCGCAGTGACCAACTTGTTTGCAATTGAAGCAAGGACGGTTATCAGGGGGAGTCTTGGGACCTCCTTGACCTGTAGCACCCCTAGGAAGAGCAACTGTGAAGGACTTGTGAACTCCCGTCTTCATATTTGACTTTTTCTGCGGCGGCCTATACCTTGTCACAGCATTTGGTGGGCGATAGGCCGGCTTATTCGTCACTGGAGCCTTGGACTGTGAAGCACCTGCCTCATAGGCTCTCTTGTGGTTCTTGGACGCGGCATACACGGCATTGGAGTTCTCCTGAGTCAACGCATCACTCACAAACTCATTAAAGGTGGTACTCTTGTTACTAGCCATATTCTTGGACAGCATGGGTCCCAAACCTCTCTTGAAACTTGCAAGCTTCTTGGCTTCATTATCAACCATTTCAGGAGCATAGAGAGATAGGTTATTAAAAGCATGAAGATACTCAGTCAAGCTTTTAGTGCCCTGTGTCAGGTTCATGAACTCAGTATGCTTGATAGTCATTAAGCCTTGGGGAATATAGGTGTTCCTGAAAGCAGTTTTGAACTGATCCCAGGTCACAACAGCATTGGCAGGCAAGCTAGTCCTGTAATGACTCCACCAAAAACCTGCTTTGCCCTCCAACTAGTGGGCTGCATATTCCGCCTTTAGCTCTTCGGTTACCCTCAGCAAGCGGAATTTCTGCTCAAGAGTGTTCAGCCATTCATCGGCTTCTAGAGGTTCGACAGCCTCCTTGAAAAGCGGCGGCTTGGTATCCTGGAAATCCTTGAAGCTACTGTGCTGATTAGCCTCTCCACCTTGACGGACATGGCGACCACCCCGGTTCTGCTGCGCCATGGTCTGCATAGCTTCACTGAGCATTCGCTGGCCCTCAACAAGAGTTGCCAAGAGCTCAGCAGGCGTAGGCGGGGGAGGAGGTGGTGGTGGCGGCACCTCATTGTGACCGGAGCGAGTATTGCAAGCCATCTGCACAAGGCATACCAAGTGACCGTTTAGGACAACAAATATAATTGCCATGAACCTCAATTGTTGCCATACGGAATTTAATGAAGTAAATTCACATAATTCAAGGCACAATAATCCATGTACAACAAGAAAATATCATCCACAACACTTGGTTATTCTCGCGATCATTCACAGCCACAATTCACAAGGATTAAAGTCATTGTAGAAAATTATTTAAGCTCAACATAAACATGGAGCATCACAATAAGTGCATAGGGTTACTTAACGTCATTGCCACAACTTAAGTCTTATAGGAGGGCACCATGGCCAAATACATAGAGTCTCAGCTGAAATTCAGATTATATGCCCATTACATAAAGAGATGGAAACTGATACATGAGCATGAAAATCATTGCTAGGCTACATATCTTCCTCAGATTCTCTATTAGAAATGATGCCATCATCCTGATCTTCCTCACTAGGAGCTTCTTCATGATTAAAGGGGACAGGTTGTGGGATAGGATTTATGATATTATTTAGGCGATGGACATCTAACTGCAGCTCAGCAATCCTAGTGATCAGTTCTTCCTCTCTAATTTCAGCACAGAACAAAGCTTTAACTCTAGCAGCTTCTCTATTCTCAGCTAAGTGCATAGCCTCATCTCTCTCTCTAGTCATTTGCATCATGCGGGCTTGCGCCTCATTGCGCTCTCTAACTGCGTTTTCAACTTGGTTGCGGCGGGCTTGCAAAGCGGTGTGATAGTTTTGGATTTCAGCTTGTGCATCCCTAAAAGCCTTGCGGTGCTTGCGCACGCGCTTGCGCAGTTTGCGCTGCCCAACTTGAGCTTGTTGGAGCGCTAGCATGGCCTCTATGTAGGTGTCCTGGCGTACATAGTGCAGCTTAAGTACCGCCAGCATGGCACTCATGGCAGGGCTAGAGCTATATCCTAGCATGGTTTCTCTCATCTCTAGAGGCTCATTTCCTATCTGAGATACAAATGTGTCAGTCACACTCACTCTAGGGATGGATCCAGCTGGGCCATTCACTAGTTCGTCACCATAATCTTGGCATATCTCCAACAATGCTTCTAAGGCAGCTACTTGGGCACTCTCCCAAGGAGTTTGACCATCGCACTCTACTATCCAACCTAGCCACTGTGGGTTATTGGGACAAGGGGAAATTGTAATTTGGACATCTACCCAAGGTAAAGCTCCTGCATGCTCAGACTCGGTCCAAGTGTACTTTGGTGGTTCCTCATATCCAACTGAACTTAGCACCCTCCACAACAAAGTAGGAGTGCCAAACATGTCCAGGAAAGTCTCACTTGCGTGTGGGGCTGCCATCTGTAGAAAGACCACATTTGAGTAAGGGAGATTAATTACAAGGAAAGGTAATTAGATATATTTTCAGAATTTAATACTTAAGTAGTGCATAAGGAATGTATGAATGTTTCATGATGCATGCACGTTCCATACGTCCTTTCCATTCCTGGAAGAAAGTTCTAACGATATAGTCGGTGGCATACATACGTGCACTCCTTATACGCAACTACACGGTCTACATGTTTCGTTGTTAGGGTACCTACAGAAAGTTTCATTTCAGCCCAACCCCACAAGAGTATATGTGCAGAAATGAAAATCCAATCATGTATATTCAAGCTAGGTACTTCGATATATATTTCCGAACATATATCGCAGCACACTACCCCAATTGGGATGCAGCCACATATACATCAAATATGTATACATGGCTGCACCTACTACCCACAATTAAGTACCTTCATATATACATGTGTGAAACATGTAAATATTCCAGTAACCACAGCTAACACTCCCCTAGACCCACGGTTGGACGGTCATGCTCTCACAGCTCACACTTACCGTAGCGTAGAGGCATACAGATCCATACATTAACACTCAAGTGAGCGGCATCCATACAATTTCACGCCGTATGGACGACGAAAGGAAAACAAACATTGCTTACCATGGCGTAGAGGTATGTGATCCATTCATTACCACTTAAGTAAGTGGCATCCATATTATTGCACGCCATATGGACGACGAAAGGAAAAACCCCCATGTTAGTAATATTAAGCCACCTAAAAGTCCTTATATGGGCTTAAAGGGTATGACCACTGGCATGGTATAAGTTATGAAACATTTTTAAAACAGCCCTATGTATAGTCTAACTTGCCAAATTAGCTTTGGAAAACCAAATTCATTTGTTTTTAAATACATCTATGATGGTTAAATGCTTAATCTTGCTCTGATGCCAGCTGGAACAGAACCGTCCAATTTATAAGAATTCAAGTGAATTAGCGACCACGGAGGCAGTCAAGCCAATGGACTTGAACCCATATAAACCCGGTAGTCCGACGAAATCTCAAAAGACCTCGATTCAACCAACATACAACCAAGACCGTACATGATCAAGCATCGCCATCACAGATTACATACATTCATCACAGAACATAGTTTTACATCACATCAGAGTTTAAACATGGTTATTACAAACCAGTTTGGTAACGGAAACAAAGTTGTTTTAGAACATCACACACTCAGTTTATATTACATGCTAGTTCCATGGTCAAACCCAACAAAAGCACAACTGAAGATAGAGAAGATGATCACGCCCATGATCTATTTATCATCCGCAGCCGGATGATGGCAGTTTGCACAATAGCCGTGATAAACGACGTCATCTGCAACAGGGGTAAATAAAACCCTGAGTACGAGAAGGTACTCAGCTAGACTTACCCGTCATAAACCAGAAATAAAGTGACACCAAAAGAGTATGCAAGGCTAATCTTTGTGGACTGGTTTGACTCACCTTTTGCATAAAGGCTTTAGATGTAAGTAACTCATTTATAATATTTTAGCAGCAGGTTCATCCCTTAGCAACTATTCACTAGATTAGCACCTGTTCTAAGCACACACTTGAGTAATTAAGCATTTCAATAATAACCATATCCGGATTATCACTTTGCTATCAACATTCTCATCATAGCCATTAAGTTTACTTAGTGAATTCTACGTTGCCGCTGCCCAAGTCAAGTTCTCACTATCCGGGAGAGACGGCGATTCAAGTCGATTCCTATCCAGCTGGAGGGGTATTCCTAACACTCACCCAAGCATACTTCATGAGGGCAGCTCGGATCACCTTTAGCACAACTCCGGACCAATTCGCGGGTCCGTCCAGCGCCGCACCCCCAGGGACCACCAATCTGCCAGGGTCAGGACTCTAACCTGACTCCTCGGACTTACGCCATTGACTCCCCGCACATACTTACTCCCAACCGGGGTGCGCACTCATACAGAACAGGGTATCCGGCCTGAGTTGCACTCGTAGGCTTCACGGTCGGAACGACTTATCCGGCCAACTAAGTGATAGGCATGCGTTCAACATGACACGGGGACGTACAGCGATTCGGTCCTTAACCGACACAGACGGGGATAGATTCACACCCAACACCTCCATGCCTTGTTGCTGCACTATCATCATCCTGCCCAGTCTCAAGTTCATTATTAGCACATGGTTATTTCCACGATAGCAAATATAGCCAACCGTGATCAGCATCCACCTATCTCTCGCAGGTGACAGTAAATCACCCGGCTTCTACCGAGCTAAGCATGGCTAAGCATCATTTCGATCCTGGACCTACTTAGGTGAGGTATAAGGTGGACAAGGTAGTCATTATGCAGCAAGGGTGTCATATCAACGTCTAACACTTAGTGTAACAATACATAAACATAGTCAATTTATAGCTGGATATGATATAAAGAAATAGTAGGAGGCTTATAATGCTCCGGGGCTTGCCTTCAACGTAGGTGGACGGGCGATGGTCGGGACACTCTGGCAAGTCCTCCTCCTTCTCAGCTCCTTGAGGTGGCTCCCCTTGTTGACCTTCCGACTCCGGTAGCTCGAACTCCAACACTGTCACGCCCTTGGGTACACCTATGTATGCATGACAAGGAGATGAATATAGAGAATGCACATATGATGCATGATGTCATGATGAAGAGCCAAAGGAACATAAAACAAGGTATAACATGAGCATACACTCCTAAAATTAAGTGAATCATAGGATAACAAGTAAGTGCATACTTCTTCTCTGGTAGAGAGGCTAACTAGACAAATTAAACAACCTTAGTCACTCCTATTCAGCCACTGGTTTTGTAGACAGACCAACTTGTCACAAGTTTCAGCTATAACCTAAGCATCAGTTGGCCAAACTAAGCAAGTAAATACTTTCTGGAAAGCTTAGTAAATTATCTACAATTCACTTTTAGACACCCCATCATGATTCCCAACCGAAATAGGCAAAAACATACAAAGTTGGCTGGCTGTCCTGGAAACTCCAGAGAGCAAGCACTTTGTAGCAGCCAATTGTAACATTCATAACTTTTAAACTACTCAATCAACTGTCATGAAACTTGGAAACGAAGTAGATAAGCAAGTTATCTACAAGTTTGTTGTATACAAGTTTCCCAGAAAACATCATCTTCAATTAGTTCTTAAGCAATTGCTATCAGCTACCCAGAATTGCTCTAGGAAAGGCATAAATAGCAAAAATAATATTTTGCACATAACAAGAATGCATCAAAGGGTCAATCCAATTGCACCAGTAGATGGAACATGTCTAAGAAACACTAGAAAACAACATGGCAAGGTCTAAACTCATTTTCATCATCCCCTTTTTCATTTATTGAATTATTAAGGTGATTTAATGAGCATGTATTCCAAGTGCTCCAAGAATTCTAAGAAAATTACAGCAAGTTACTTATGCTAACACAAGGTTAATGTAAAATTTTCAGGGCACTTGCACATACAGATTGTGAGATACAAAAATAACAAGCTAGCAAAGGCATGCAAGGCATAAATGTGAAACCCTATCAAAAAGTGTCAAACAACAGATTTCAGATTTTTCCTGGCTTTGTTTACCCCTGAGTACAACACTCAGCAAGTTTCACCACCAAACGAGTCATAC
The DNA here is from genome assembly GCF_000003195.3 of Sorghum bicolor. NCBI lineage: Eukaryota > Viridiplantae > Streptophyta > Magnoliopsida > Poales > Poaceae > Sorghum > Sorghum bicolor. The sequence continues at coordinate 22,710,971 of NC_012873.2, read as the reverse complement.
TTTATTTATTAAAAATACCACAAGAAACTCCTATTTGAACAAGAAATATTTATAACTTCACAATCAGGCTTCCAAAAATCATGATAACTTTATCAGAGCCTATTGATATCATAAGTAACAACACCCTAAATTTTCATGGCCAACAGATCAACAGATCTCAATATATAATTACCTCCTAATAGACCAAAATTAAATTATATCTATTTATTTCTGCAAAAACATGGCATGTTTCATATTTTTATTAAAAACTAGACTTATGCAAGAACCTAACAAAATTTGAGCCATGTCATTTGGATCTATAAAACTCCAGATATGAATTTTACAAAAACAGCAAAGAATCGGCTACACAGTGACCAGAGTGTGAGAGGGTGAGACTGACAGGTGGGATCCGCTGGTCAGCGGGACCCGCTCGCTAGTGACACAGTGACAGGGGAGACGCTCGTCCCAGGCGAAGCTCGACGACGGCGAGGTCTCGGCCGGATCCAAGGGCATCTACGTGTTCCTCTCATCAAGGCGGACTCAGTGACCTACTTTACCCGCGCTCTACGGGACCCTAGGGTGCTCGCCGTCGGGAATGGCGGCTCGGCGGCGCTGCGCGGCGTTACGCCGGCGGATCTAGGCAATGGTGACGCGGTAGAGCTTGCGGACGAGCAAGAGTGACTCAAGGCGAAGCTACAGGAAGAAGAATCACGGCCAGAGGTGAACCAGAGAGGTCTGGCCACGTTGCCAGTGATCCCTATGAACTCTAGCGAGGTGGAGCTCGCGACGGAGTGGGCAATGTGACCTCACCGGTGCTTGGCTAAGGAAATGGAGTGGACGTCAAGGTAGAGGAGGTCGAGGCGGAGCTCTGGGCGGACTGGCTCGGCCGGAGACACGAAGGAGCAGCCGGAAGAGCTCGCCGAAGCGCGGCGGAGCTCGCCATGACAATGGCGGAGCGAAATGAAGCGCTCTGAGCGAGTGGGGGTCGCGTCTGAGGCATCCACTCGGTGCGTGGTGACTTGGGGACGCCGTGGGAGCTGACAGGGGGGCCGTCGACGGCATACGGCCGGCACGTGGCCGGACACGCGGCGGCGGGTGAACTCTATCCAAACTGAATCGTTTTTCTGAAACGCCGATTGCAGTGACTGAATCCTGAAGTTGGTCGACGTTTTACTCTCAGCTCACTCGATGGTTTTGGTACGGATTTGGTCCTTTGGGTAGAGCTACACGAGTTCTACAAGTTTGCTCAAAGGATCAACATCTAACTCGACCTGGATTTCAAACTACAACGCTCCAAAGTACCCCACCTCGAAACTGTGTGACTTAAGACTTAGCCAAATTCGGCCAAGTGTGAAATCAGCCCTGATTTTTGGCTTGTGAGCAACTTTTGAATGTGTTCCATGCTTTTTCATGAAAAGTCATCAACATAACTTTTGTAGCTTATGGAATGTACTACAACTTTGTTTTAGGTGTCATTTACATGCAAGGTCTCTAACACCAGTTTCATAAAACATATTTGAAAGGAGGTCTAGGGGGTCAATTAGGTAAATCTAGGGTTAACCATGACTTAGGGGCATTTTTGGCCAAAACCTTCAACATGAACTTTGTTCAAAATGATGTCCTAAACATGATTAAAGTATTTTGGAAGACAATGTACACTTGTATACCTTAGTCACCCATTACAATCAACCATAGCAAGTCATATAGCAATTCAATCACAAAGTACATGTAGCAAATGGCATGTGATCATGGTATGATGCTCATGAGTGATCATGATGATGCTTATGTTGATGCAATGCTCATGGTTAACATGCAAGCTAACACTAGGAGTGTTACACAATTGCTCTTCTAAATAAATAATGAATGGGATCTGCAAGCGCACAGATTAATACCGATGTAGCATTTTAACCGGAAAGTATTCCAGGTATCGTTATTTATATTTTTACCACTGGAAAGGCATTAGTAATCATCAATATTGATTATAGAATGGAATATAAGATTGAGTATCTATCACTGCATGTATAATTGAGAACATTTATCTAACTCTTTCATACAGGGGTAAGTGTCACATAAAGGATATATGAAGTAATGAATAGTGACAAAGATAATTAATCTGATCAGCATAACTTAGCCACATAATAAATATGATAAGCACCTCAATTAGATACTCTAGAAAGTCATTAGCATGGAATTAGAATGAACTACAAGAATATTTCCTAAGTTATTCTCAACTATATTGTCTAGCATTATCATAGTTAGTGCAAGCATACTTAGCAATCATTGCGAGACAAGACTACGCCCATGCATAGTGATATTAGCAAGGTAAATGAGAAACATAGCAATCACTCCCCTATAATAATATTGCTCTGCCAACCCAGTACACGAGAGGGGGACTATATAAGAATCAATTAAGTTGTCACTATCACGAACTACCCCACGATCTAGCATATTGGGTACAATCGCAGATAAATACGGTATAAGCACCACGCCTACACAATATCTATCATTTACCCATGGATCCGATGGATAAACGCTATACGATCCTAAACATGTATATAGATCCAATCTAACTAAGCCAAGTAAATAACTATGATAAACTAAGAACAATATAATCTTGAATATAAATAAGTAGAGCAAAGTCATAAGCAATATATTGAAGTAGAACAAAGTCATATTCATAATATTGAAGGACAAAGATGATTAGAAGAACAATTAGAAGAACAATTAGAGAATTACCAAGAATCCTCTTGATAGATCCGGAAACCAATCGAAGATTGACTCCTTCTTGTTCTAATCCTACGTGGCTATGCTAATCTAGATGTCTAATTGATGTGGTGGCTCTATGCTTGATCAGAGGCTTCTTCTCCCTTGAGGAATAATGAATTAGGGTTGAGAGGCTCTCTCCTCCAGGGGCCAGGGGGTCTGGTTTTATAGTCCCTTCAAGTGAATATGGGCCGTTGGATAAAACCGACATTGATTGAACGGTTATCCTTGATCCTTTAGGTCGGTGGAGATCTTTCTCGAAAGAGTGTCCTGATTGGAGTCCAACAGGGGGCGGGCGCCCAGGTCAACTGGCTGGGCGCCTAGTGCCTGGCCCCGTTCGGCCTCTGCTTCCTTCCCGTGGCTTCTAGAGTCTTCTAGATGTAAGATAATTGCGCGGCACGTTAATATCTCTATGTAATCCCGACGTGTGGGCCTTTCTTCCGTATTTCGTGATAAACCCCCTACAGAAATAGACAAACACCAAAACTCGTGGAATTCTGTCAGATAAAACCCTAAGTCTAGATGTTGATTTCATTTGGATCCTTTTCTTTGTTTATTTGATAATTAAATTTGATACTTAAGGACCGTCAACAATCACCTTTGTCGAATGCTAGGTCAAATTGGCTGGCACGCCTCAACGTTTGAATCGGGTATTAGCCCTTTGTGTTTGCAGACCTATTTTCGCATCAACAATGGCATTCATGGCCAATGTAGGCGCTCTTTGAATATTGCCAAACTTTTGACACCTCTAACATCCTTTAAAATATTTAAAGCGATCTTCACGAATAGTCGGCCAATAGTATCCATTCCTTCTGATCATCCATTTCATCTTGAAAGCCGATTGATGTGCCCCACACACTCCTTCATGAACTTCACCCATCAAGCTTTTCGATTCATCACCGCTAAGACATCTGAGTAAAACTCCATCTATAGTCCAATAATCTAATTCATCATCGAGGAGCACAGACTTAGTAGCTTGAAATCTTATATGTCTTTCAACCTTCTTGGATGGATCCCTTAAGTAATCGGCAATCTCTATTCTCCCGTCATCGGCATCAACTGTTGATGTCAGCACCTCTTGGATAGGCTGATACCCTGAATTGCTGAGCTAGGCGATTAGCTTCTTCATTATACAATCGAGGAATATGTTCAAGATGAAAATCTTTAAACTCTTTCAATAATTGCGAACATCTCTCATAATATGAAATCAAAACTTCACTTCGGTATTCATAAATCCCTGCCAATTGATTTATAACTAGCATAGAGTCATCGAAGATCTCGACAGCATTGGCACGTATCTCTCTAAGTAATTCCAACCCTTTTATCAAAGCTTGATACTCAGCCTTATTGTTTGTCGATGTAGCAACAATTGGCAATGAAAACTCATACTTCCTTAAGGTGAAATTAACACAATGTCGATACCTACCCCTTCACAACATGTAGACCCATCAAAGAAAAGTGTCCAAGGGGCAACTTCAAGAGAGTCTACTGTGTTCCAATGCTGAGTGACAAAATCGGCCATAACCTGCCCTTTAACTGCCTTAGCGGATTCATAACGTAGGTCAAATTCTGACAATGCTAAAATCCACTTGCCGATTCTACCACTCAATATTGGCATCGACAGCATGTATTTGACTACGTCATCCTTGCATATGATAGTGCATTCGGCCGATAGCAAATAATGCCTCAGTTTAATACAAGAAAAGTATAAGCATAAGCATAGTTTCTCTATGGCCGAATACCTTGTCTCAGCATCCACCAATCTTCTGCTCAAATAATAAATAACACATTCTTTCCCTTCAAACTCTTGAATAAGAGTTGAACTGATAACAGTATCATTAGTCGATAAATACAACCTGAAGGGTTTCTCGTGTTGAGGTGGAACTAGCACTGGAGGATTTGTCAAGTATTTCTTAATTTCATCTAGGGCCAACTTCTGCTCAGCACCCCATATAAATTCCTGATCGGCCTTCAATTTAAGCAACAGACTGAAAGCCTTGATCTTGCCCGATAGATTAGATATGAACCTTCTGATGAAATTAATCTTGCCAATCAAAGATTGCAGTTCAGTTTTAAGGCAAGAGCAACTACCTTGTTAATTGCATCAATAGACCTTCTACAAATTTCAATACCTCTCTGGTGCACCGTAAAACCCAAGAATTGACTTGCTAATACACCAAACACACATTTATTAGGATTCATCTTCAATCCATGCTTCCTCATGCACTACAGTATCTTTCGTAGATCGGCTAGATGTTTTGCGATATCTCCAGACTTAACTACCACATCATCAATGTAGATTTCCACTAATGTGCCAATGTACTCATGAAAAATAAAATTCATAGCTCTCTAATAAGTAGCACCGGTGTTTTTCAAACCGAAGGTCATGACTATCCACTCAAATAACCCCACATGACCTGGACATCTGAATGCAGTCTTGAGAATATCTTCTTCAGCTATGAATATTTGATTGTAACCTACATTACCATCCATGAAGCTGATAATCTGATGTCTGGCTGCAGCATCAACCAACAAATCGACAACAGGCATTGGATAGCCATCCATCGGTGTAGCTTTGTTGAGGTTCCTGAAATCAATACAAACACGAAGTTTTCTATTTTTCTTATAGACAGGAACCACATTAGAAATCCACTCTACATATAGACTACCAGATAAAATTTGCCTCATTCAACATAGTTATTTTGGCCTTAATGTCAGGAACTACATTAGGGTTGCATCGGCGTCCTGGCTGCTGATACGGCCGAAATTCAGACTTGTTGACACCATTTTTGGACACGTATCTTTGGATACGCACCTAGAGTTAATGAAGTGTAGATCGATAGGTGGAGCAATGGTGACTAGTCTACAGGGGAGTTGCCGATGAAGGTTGGTGCCGATGGGAAAACAACCGAATATGACCAAGTCTAGGAGTGGTGATATGTTCGTGCCGATGACTAGTGCTGATGGTTGCTGATGGCTGTAACAGGCGGTCTGCCGATGCTTATGAAGAAAAGCGCAAGGGTTGCCGATTGACTCGTGGCGGTGTACCGATCGGGTGCGGAGGATAGTTTAATGATTTCCTTAGTTATTAGAATTCATTTTGTATACGGATTCCATTTAATTTGTGGTTCGAGTTCTAGTTGTGTCTGGTTGTAGTTCTTTTGAACAGGGTATAAATGTAGACCCCGTGGTAATGTAATGAGGATATCTATCAATCAATCAAACACAAGTTTTTACACATATTCTAGCATCTACTTTTCGACGACTTTGTCATATTTTCCCTTTTACTATGAGTTCTTAGGAATTCGTCGAGTCAAACTCGGCGTGTTCTCAAGTTCCGCGTGAGCACCTCTTGGCCGTGACATCCGGGCGCATCGCTCTTGTCGGGACCAAAGTGTTCGAGTTACCACCTTTGTCGATTGTAAGGTCAAATCGGCCGGCACGCCTTAACGTTTGAATCGGGTATTAGCCCTTTGTGTTTGCAGATCAGCTTTTGCACCAACACATCTTTTGGCACGCCCAGTGGGATCGAGATTCAAGATCAAGATCAACATGTCGAACACCGATTTCGACTTGGAGAACGTCATTCCTGTGACAGAAGCTAATCTCAGAGATGAGCAAAAGCAAGCTATGGCGAAAGCTATGGAGGATTACAAGTAGCTATGCTTGAAATCCTTCAGCATCAACAGGAGTGGCAAGGTGATCCAAAAGGAAGCATTGTCGATGCCTCGGCAAATCACTTTTGAAGCCAATCCTGGTAAACTTCAAGAGATGGTTGACAATGCTATTAATCGTGCTCTAATCAATCAATCTAGTGTGCTGTCCAATACAGTTTTCAATGCTGTGGCCAGAACTTTCAAAGAAGGACAAGTGCCACCATCTTATGTGGGTCCTGCCTATCATCAGCCAGGGTCACCATTGGTTACGGCTCCATCGGCTACTACAGCCGTTGCGGGTACAGAAGCAACTTCTCCGCCAAGCACATTAGGGATCACTAATGCGCAGTCTACACCAATGACAACTAATCCATCAACGTCAGACGGGCAAATCAAACTTGCTACAGATTTATTGGCATCGGCAATGTCAGGATCTGTTCCTCCCAACTGGTGGGCATATGGTATGCCTCTAGAGTTTATGGCAAAAAGCCCTAGGACATCTCAAGTGGCTGACGTGACAAGCAAGGCTCCTATGGCATCGGCACCTCCAAGCTCGCCGATGACTCAGAATCCCCAGTATTCTACAACTACTACTGCAAGACCTTTCACTGGGAATTCTCAAGCGCCAACGTTCCAGATGCCTAATGCATCGGCAGATCCAATGCCGACGCAGCAAAGGTTTATGACACAGCCAACGTATGTCAATTCAATGATGATGCCTAATTACCAGTCATCGGCAGGACCTACGCCGATGAATGTTAATAGTGATTGGACAGGGCAGTTTGTCTTTCCACAGATGCCTCAGCAGAATCATCAGGATGTAGGATTTCAACTGGGACCAGTCCAACCTGGGTTTCAGAATCAAGGATTGATCAACCAGCCGATGAATCTTGGCCAGCAACTTGGTGGTCAGCAGGCGATGGTTAATCAAATGTTCCATGGAGATCGTGCACCTCAGAGACACGTGGAAGCTTATCAGCAGGTGCCAGATCCAGAACCACCTCATCGGCAAGATGCCGATGTTTATTGGGCCGATAAAATAGCTGAAGTGATGAGAGACCAATTTGGGATACAACCCAAAGTCAACACTTACTCTTATCGGACACTATATCCTCCTGCATATGACTTAATTCCACTTCCAAATCGGTACAAGGTACCAAATTTCACCAAGTTTTCTAGACAGGATGATACGTCAACTATGGAGCATGTCAATAGATTCATCATCCAGTGTGGAGAAGCTGCTAACAGAGATGAGTTAAGGGTTCGCTTGTTCTCATCATCTTTGTCTGGATCGGCCTTTACTTGGTTTATTTCATTACCTCCTAATTCAGTGATCACTTGGGCCGATCTAGAGAAACAATTCCATAAATACTTCTTTTCTGGAGTTCATGAGAAGAAGATTACCGATTTAGTTAGGTTGAAGCAACGCAATGATGAATCGGTTGAATGTTTTGTGCAAAGGTTGCGAGAGGTCAAGAATAAGTGCTATAGTCTGGTTCTAGACGATCGGCAGCTAGCCGATTTGGCTTTCCAGGGATTATTGCCACATATCAGAGACAAGTATGCTTCTCAAGAGTTCGAGAGTCTAAGTCATTTGGTGCAGAGGATTTCTGATCAAGATATTAAACCTTTTGAACCCAAGAGAGCATGGAATAAAAAAGTGTAATTTATCGATGAGGCAGCAAGCTCAGATTCTGATGAAGAACCGGTCATCGGCTTGGCGGAATGGGTGAAAAATAAGAAGCCGATGTCTTGCCCTTTTGGGCATAAGGAACCAGAAAAGTTTGCATTTGACATCACCAAAGCCGATAGGATATTTGACTTTCTACTTCAAGAGCAACAAATTAAGTTGTCACCCAATCATGTGATTCCATCGGCAGAAGAATTAAAGAAGATGAAATACTGCAAGTGGCACAATGCAACATCTCACAGCACAAATGAGTGTAAGGTTTTCAGGCAACACCTGCAATCGGCTATAGAATCCGGGAGAATTAAGTTTGATAATTCCAAAGCTCAGAAGCCGATGAAGATCGATCAACATCCTTTCCGAACAAATATGTTGGATGCTAAGGGAAAAACCAAGGTCTTAACGTCAGAGGCAGCTAAAAGAAGCGCATCGGTGGATCCTCAACATCAGATTACTGCCGATGACGCTAAAGGCGAGGGTCTGATTCAGGAAGGAACCAGCTTAGGAAGGCCTCCCCGGTCTGGTATTGTGATTACTCATAGAAGGCATCGGGAGACCTGGTAGCAGCGTGAGGATCGGTATCGGCGCCAACAGGAGGATCAACGTCGGGAAGAAGAAAGACGCTGACAAGAGTGGAGTCGGCATTAGGATCATTGGAACTGCCCGTTCTTTATCCACTGTTGGGAGCAAAACATCAAATTGCCCACTGTTAGAGACTGCCCTAAGTGCAATGGTTATGATCGGTATGATAGACCTAATCGGCAGTATCAAAACGATGATCGGCGATTTAATGGGCCGATTAGGGGAAGAACCTCCGTTCATGATCGGCTGGGAGGCAGGCTCAGTGTGCATGAGAGGCTTGGTGACCGTGTCGGATATTTTCCCAGGAATCAAGACGAGCTTGAGGAAATGGCAGATGCACGAGTTCCCGATGAGTTCATATTTTGTAGGGATGCTAATACTTATCGAGTGGAATCAAGGGGAAATCGCCACCAATCGGTAAGACAGCCGCAACTCCCTCCATGGTGTCTAGAGGGACTGACTAGGACATAGAAAAGAAGGCTGCAGTGTGAAAGACGGGAAGAGCTGAGTAAAGGAGAGAATTATGGTAAGTCTGAAGGTCAGCAGCAGCTAGATCCTAAAGGAAAAGGGCCATCGGCAGATGTTAATATGGTATTTATGTTGCCGATGGAGTTCCTTGCGCCGTCCAGTGATGACGAGGAGGTGGATTTTTCTGACCAGATAGCTCAATTGGCTCTCGATCCAATGACGGCTATCTTTGAAAAGTCTGCCGACAATGAAAGGCAGCATCTTAGAGCTCTGTTTGTCAGAGGAAGGGTTGATGGGCAGCCAATGACCAAGATATTAGTCGATGGTGGGGCTGCTATCAATATTATGCCGTATGCAGTGTATCGGAAGCTTGGGAAAGGAGATCAAGACTTGACCAAGACTGACATGATGCTGAAGGACTTTGAAGGGAATGTGTCTCCAGTCAAGGGAGCTATATGTGTCGAGTTGACCAACGGTGGCAAAACCTTGCCGACGACTTTCTTCGTCATCAGTGGAAAGGGTGCTTATAATCTACTGTTGGGGAGAGATTGGATTCATGCCAATTGTTGCATCCCATCTACTATGCACCAGTGTTTGGTTCAGTGGGTAGGTGACAAGATTGAAATTGTCCCAGAAGATTCTTCGTATGTCATTGCATCGACAGAGACAGATACTTATGAGAGGACCAGGTGCATCTCAGGAGAAATTTGGGAGACGGATTTCCTCAAAGTTGCCGATTACAAAATTCCACCGATCCAAGCAGTCGGTTCTGATGAGGAGTTTTAATGGATAGAATCGCCGATGATGGAAAATTAGGCCAGGGGTTTACATCAGCTGATGATTTGGTAGAAGTAGATATAGGTAATGGTCATAAGCCATGACCTATGTTTATTAGTGCTAAGTTAGATTCTGAGTGTAAGCAACAGCTAACCAAATTGTTAAAAGAATATAAAGATTGCTTTGCTTGGGATTATACTGAGATGCCTGGTTTAGACCGATCGATCGTTGAACATCGGTTACCTATCAAATCTGGATTTTGGCCACATCAGTAGCTAGCTCGCCGATGTAATCCTAATATTCTTCCTGATATTAAAGCCGAAATAATTAAACTTATCGAAGCTAAATTTATTCGGCAATATCGGTATGCCGAGTGGATTTCCAATGTCGTTCCAGTTTACAAGAAAAATGGGAAGCTTCGAGTCTGCATTGATTTCAGAAATCTTAACAAGGCTACACCGATGGATGGTTATCCAATGCCACTTGCCGATTTGCTGGTTGATGCTGCGGCTGGACATCGGATCATTAGCTTTATGGACGGCAATGCAGGATATAATCAGATATTCATGGCTGAAGAGGATATTCCAAAGACCGCGTTTAGGTGTCCTAGTCATGTTGGGTTGTTTGAATGGATAGTCATGACCTTTGGCTTGAAAAACGCTGGTGCTACTTATCAGAGCGCTATGAATTTTATTTTTCATGAGTTCATCGGCAAGTTGGTAGAAATTTACATTGATGATGTGGTGGTTAAGTCTGGGGATTTCACAAAGCATCTTGCCGATCTGCGAAAGGTGTTGGAGTGCAGAAGGAAACATGGTTTAAAGATGAATCCTAATAAGTGCGCGTTTGGTGTATCGGCAGGGCAATTTCTTGGTTTCATGGTGCATCAGAGAGGAATTGAAATTAGTAGAAGATCTATTGATGCTATCAATAAATAGTTGCTCCTACCAACAAAACTGAACTCCAGTCTTTGATCGGCAAGATAAATTTTATCAGGCAGTTTATATCTAATCTGTCTGGTAAAATTCATGCTTTTAGTCCTTTACTTAAATTAGAAACCGATCAAGAGTTTGTGTGGAGAAAAGAGCAACAATCAAGCTTGGGTGAAATTAAGAATTATTTAACAAATCCTCCAGTTCTGATTCCACCTCAGCAAGGAAGGCCTTTCAAACTATATTTGTCTACCGATGGGATGGTCATCGGTTCGGCTTTGATTCAAGAATTTGAAGGGAAGGAGTGTGTGATTTATTATTTAAGTAGAAGACTGACTGATGCTGAGACTAGGTATTCGGCAATTGAAAAATTATGTTTATGCCTATACTTTTCATGTATTAAGTTGAGGCACTATCTGCTGTCGGTCGAATGCACTGTTATATGCAAAGATGATGTAGTCTGGTACATGCTGTCTATGAGTGGTAGGATGGGTAAATGGATTTTGGCGTTGTCAGAATTTTGATCTACGTTACGAATCGGCTAGGTCAGTTAAAGGGCAGATTATGGCCGATTTTGTGACTCAACATTGTGGTGCAGTGGGGACTTTGGAAATTGTTCCTTGGACGCTCTTCTTTGATGGATCTACGTGTGACCGAGGGGCAGGAATCGGTATAGTATTGATTTCTGCTTGGGGAAAGGAGTATGAATTCTCTTTGCCGATTGTTGCCACGTCAACAAATAATGAAGCTGAATACCAAGCTTTAATCAAAGGGTTGGATTTGTTAAAAGAGGTTCGTGCTGATGTTGTTGAAATCTTCGGAGATTCTATGCTTGTCATAAATTAGTTGGCTAGAATTTATGAATGCCGAAGCGAGGTCCTGATAACCTATTATGAAAAGAGTATGCAACTATTAAAGGAATTCAAGGATTTCCGATTAGAGCATGTTCCTCGGTTACATAATGAGGAGGCTAATCGGTTAGCTCAGCATTCCTCGGGATATCAACCCATATTAAACACGTTATCGGCAATTGGTGCCGATGATTGGAGAAAGGAGATCATTGATTATTTAAAAGATCCATCTAAAAAGGTTGAGAGGCATATCAAGTTTGAAGCTTCCAAGTATGTGCTCCTTGGGGATGAACTATATTATCGAACTATAGATGGAGTTCTTCTCAAATGCTTAGGTGATGATGAGGCTAAAAGTTTGATGGGTGAAATTCATGAGGGAGTATGTGGAGCGCATCAGTCAGCTTTTAAGATGAATTGGATGATTAGGAGAAACGGGTATTATTGGCCGACCATACTCGAGGATTGCTTTAAATATTTCAAAGGATGTCAAGGATGTCAGAAGTTTGGCAATATTCAAAGGGCACCCGCATCGGCTATGAATCCCATTATTAAGCCTTGGCCGTTTCGGGGATGGGATATTGATCTAATCGGCCAGATTTACCCACCATCAAGCAAAGGGCATAAGTTCATCTTAGTTGCCACTAATTATTTCACTAAATGGGTTGAAGCTCTTTCTTTGAAGAAAGTAACATCGGCCAATGTTGATATTTGGGGACGCAATAAGGAATTGATCCGCAAGCGCACGGATATCAGTGAGCACTTCACCCGGGAGGTTATCTAGAGTATCGTATTTATTTTTTTCCACTAGGATAAAGAGTGCATCTGACTAACCCGGTCTATTACTACTAACCCTTTAGGCAACAAAGAATGTTTCTCGATGTGAGTGATAAATAGAGAAGACTACAACCGTAATCTTCTTCTAACCTTGGTAAGGATGATCTACTGTTCTATTGGGGAGGCTAACGGAATCTAGACACCACAAAGGATGTTCAACCCGCACCTATTGTTGACACCGTTTTTGGGCACGTGTCCATGATCGGTAGAATGCAGGTTGGCAAGACAAGACGGTAGGGCTTGGTCTACAAGATGAGTTGCCGATGAGGATGGTTGCCGATGAAGAGATAGCTGGATGTGGCTAAGTCCATGGGTGGTGATGTGCTCGTGCCGATGGCTAGTATTGATCGTTGCCGATGAGGGGTCTACCGATGGCGTAGAAGGAAGACTTGGAGGTTACCAAGTGGTCCGTAGTGGTGTTCTAGCCTATCACGGCAAGATAGTTTTGTGTTTTCCTTAGTTGTTTAAATCGTTTTGTACATGGATTCTGTCCAAATTTGGAATTTGAATTCTAGTCGTGTCTGGTTGTAGCTCTTGGAGCAGGGTATAAATGTAGACCCTAGGGCTTTGTAATTTAAGAATCAATCAATCAAACACACGTTTTTCTCATATTCCAAGCACCTACTTTTTCGACGACTTCGTCATACTTTTTTCCTTTTACTACGAGTTCTTAGGAGTTTGTCGACTTAAGCACGGCGTATTCTCAAGTTCCGCGTGAATACCTCTTGGCCGTGGCATCCGGGCACATCGCTGTTGTCAGGACCAAAGTATTCGAGTTATCATCCTTGCCGATAGTAAGGTCAAATCGGCTGGCACGCCTTAACGTTTAAATCGGGTATTAGCCCTTTGTGTTTGCAGATCAGCTTTTGCATCAACACATCTTTTGGCACACCCGGTGGGACAGATCCAAGATCAAGATCAACATGTCGACTTCTGAGTTTGATCAAGAGAACGTCATCCCCGTGATGGAAGCCAATCTCAAGGATGAGCAGAAGCAAGCTATTGCTAAAGCCATGGAGGATTACAAGCAGCAATGCCTGAGGTCCTTCAGCATGAACAGGAGCGGCGAGGTGATCCAGAAGGATGCACTGCCGGCACCTCGACAGGTTACTTTTGAAGCCAATCCTGGTAAACTTTAAGAGATGGTTGATAGTGCTATCAACCGTGCTTTGATTAACCAAGCTGGTGTACTGTCCAATACGGTTTTCAATGTCGTGGCTAGAACTTTCAAGGAAGGACAATTGCCACCAGATTATGTGGGTCCTTCTCATCATTAGCCAGGATCACCGGTGGTCACAGCTCCATCGGTTGCTACAGCCGCTGCGGGCCTGGAAATTCCTGTCCCTCCAAGCACGTTAGGAGTCACTAATGCACGATCTACGCCGATGACAAATCCACCGACTTTAGATGGGCAGATTAAACTCGCCACAGATCTGTTGGCATCGGCAATGTCAGGATCGATTCCTCCTCCTAACTGGCGGGGTTATGGTATGCCTCCAGAGTTAACACCGGGTACATCACAGACGACTGATGTGAGAGGCAAGGCTACTATGACATCGGCACCCCCAAGCATGCCGATGAATCAGAGTCCCCAGTATACCACAACTACTACTGCAAGACCTTACACTGGGAATTCTCAAGCTCCGACGTTCCAGATGCCTAATGCATCGGCAGACTCAATGCTGATGCAACAGAGGTTTGTGACTCAGCCAGGGTATGTCAATCCAATGATCATGCCCAATTACCGGTCATCGACAGGTCCTATGCCGATGGACGCTAATAATGGATGGCTTGGGCAGCAAGTCTTTCCGCAAACATCCCAACAGAGTCATCAGGCTACAGGGTACCAGCAAGGCCAGATCTATCCCGAGTTCCAGAATCAGGGAATGCCCAACCAGCCGGTGAATTTTGGGCAGCAGATCGGCGGACAACAGATTGGCGGGCAACAGCTTGGTAGTCCACAGATTGGGGGCCAGATGATTAACCCGATGTTCCATGCAGATCGTGCGCCGCATCGACACGTGGAAGCCTACCAGCAGGCGCCCGATCCGCAACCGCCTCATCGGCAAGAAGCCGATGCTTATTGGGCCGATAAGATCGCTGAAGTGATGAGAGAGCAATTTGGGATAAAACCCAAAGTCAACACTTACTCTTATCGAACACCGTATCCTCCCGCATATGATTTGATCCCGCTTCCAAATCGGTACAAGGTACCGGATTTTACTAAGTTTTCTAGGCAGGATGACACGTCAACCATGGAGCACGTCAACAGGTTCATCATCCAATGCGGGGAAGCTGGTAACAGGGATGAGTTAAGGGTTCGTTTATTCTCATCATCATTGTCTGGATCGGCTTTCACTTGGTTTATATCATTACCTCCCAACTTAGTGATTACCTGGGCCGATCTGGAGAAACAATTCCACAAGTACTTCTTTTCTGGGGTCCATGAGAAGAAGATCACCGATTTGGTTAAATTGAGGCAACGCAATGATGAATCGGTTGAAAGTTTTGTGCAGAGAATACGGGAAGTCAAGAACAAATGCTATAGCCTGGTTCTGGATGATCGGCAGCTAGCCGATTTGGCTTTCCAGGGTTTGTTGCCACACATCAGGGACAAGTATGCGTCTCAGGAGTTTGAAAGCTTAAGTCATTTGGTGCAGAGAATTTCTGACCAAGATATCAAGCCTTTCGAGCCCAAGAGAGCATGGAACAAAAAGGTGTCGTTCGTTGATGAAGCAACAAGCTCGGACTCTGATGAAGAACCAGTCATCGGCTTGGCAGAGTGGGTGAAAAACAAGAAGCCGATGTCTTGCCCTTTTGGGCATAAAGAGCCAGAGAAGTTCGCGTTTGATATCACTAAAGCCGATCGGATATTTGACTTTCTACTTCAGGAGGTCAGATCAAACTATCACCTAATCATGTGATCCCATCAGCTGAGGAGTTGAAGAAGATGAAGTATTGTAAATGGCACAATGCAACTTCTCACAGCACCAATGAGTGCAAAGTATTTAGGCAACAGCTGCAATCGGCTATAGAGTCAGGAAGGATCAAATTTGACAGCTCTAAAGCTCAGAAACCGATGAAAATTGATCAACATCCTTTCCCAACAAACATGCTAGATGCTAAGGGAAAGGCCAAAGTCTTGACGTCGGAGGCAGCTGAAAGAAGTGCATCGGTGGATCCTCAACATCAAATCACTACCGCCGATGCAAAAGGAAAAGGCCTAGTCCAGGAGGGAGTTAACTTAAGGAGGCCTCCCCGATCTGGTATTGTAATAACTCATAGAAGGCCTCGGGAGACTTGGCAGCAACGTGAAGATCGGTATCGGCGCCAGCAAGAGGACTATCGCCGGGAAGAAGAAAGACGCCGGCAGGAGTGGAATCGGCATAGGGATCACTGGAATTGCCCGTTCTTCATTCATTGTTGGGAGGAGAATATCAAACTTCCCACTGTCGGAGATTGTCCTGAGTGCAACGGTTATGACCGGTACGACAGGTCTGATCGGCGCAATCGTGATAATGGTAGGACATCTGTTCGTGATCGGCTAGGGGGCAGGCTCAGCGTGCACGACAGGCTTGGAGATCGTGTTGAGTATTTCCCCAGGAACCAGGAAGAACTTGAAGAGATGGCTAATTCACGGGTTCCCGATGAGTTCATATTTTGCAGGGATGCCAATACTTATCGAGTGGAATCAAAGGAAAATCGTCCCTCAGCGGTCAGGCATCGGCAACTTCCTCCATGGTGTCCAGAAGGATTGACCAGGACACAGAAAAGAAGGCTGCAGCATGAAAGGCGAGAAGAGTTAAGCAAGGGGGAGAACTCTGGGCAGTCTGGGGATCAGCAACAACCAGATCCTAAGGGGAAAGGTCCATCGGCAGATGTCAACATGGTCTTTATGTTGCCGATGGAGTTCCTTGCGCCATCCAGTGATGATGAGTTGGAGTTTTCCGACCAGATAGCTCAGTTGGCTCTAGATCCGATGACAGCCATCTTTGACAAGCCTGCCGATGATGAAAGACAACATCTTAAGGCTCTGTTTGTCAAAGGAAGGGTTGATGGTCCGCCGATGACCAAGATTTTAATTGACAGTGGGGCTGCTATCAACATCATGCCTTATATAGTGTATCAGAAGCTTGGGAAAGGAGATCAGGACCTGACCAAGAGCGATATGATGCTCAAAGACTTTGAGGGCAATGTGTCCCCAGTTAAAGGAGCTATCTACATAGAATTGACCATCGGTAGCAAAACCTTGCCGACTACCTTCTTCGTGATCAGTGGAAAAGGTGCCTACAATCTGTTGCTGGGGAGAGATTGGATTCATGCCAATTGTTGCATCCCGTCTACAATGCACCAGTGCTTGGTCCAGTGGGTTGGTGACAAGATTGAGATTGTCCCGGGAGATTCTTCCTATGTTATTGCATCGGCAGAAGCAGACACCTATGAAAGGACTAGGTGTATTTCAGGAGAAGCGTGGGAAAAGGATTTCCTCAAAGTTGCCGATTATGAAATTCCACCGATCCAAGCAGTCAGTTCTGAAGATAGTGTTTAATGGATAGGTTCGCCGATGATGGAAAGTTAGGCCAGGGGTTCACATCGGCCGATGATTTGGTAGAAGTAGATATAGGTAGTGGTGATAAGCCTAGACCTACTTTTATTAGTGCTAAGTTAAGTCCTGAGTGTAAGCAACAGTTAACTGATTTGTTGAAGGAATATAAAGATTGCTTTGCTTGGGATTATACTGAGATGCCTGGTTTGGACCGATCGATTGTTGAACATCGGTTGCCTATCAAGTCTGGATTTCAGCCACATAAGCAGCCAGCTCGCCGATGTAATCCTAATATTCTTCCTGACATCAAGGCCGAAATAACTAAACTTATTGAAGCCAAATTTATTCGGCAGTGTCGGTATGCCGAGTGGATTTCCAATGTTGTTTCGGTTTACAAGAAGAACGGGAAGCTTCAGGTCTGCATTGATTTCAGGAATCTTAACAAAGCTACACCGATGGATGGGTACCCAATGCCAGTTGCCGATCTGCTAGTTGACACTGCGGCTGGGCATCGGATTATTAGCTTTATGGATGGCAATGCAGGATATAATCAAATATTCATGGCTGAAGAAGATATTCCAAAGACCGTATTCAGGTGTCCTGGTCATGTTGGATTATTTGAATGGATAGTTATGACCTTCGGCTTAAAGAATGCTGGTGCTACTTATCAAAGGGCCATGAATTTTATATTTCATGAGTTCATCGGCAAGGTGGTGGAAATTTACATTGATGATGTGGTGGTTAAGTCTGGGGACTTCACAAAGCATCTTGCCGATCTACGAAAGGTGTTGGAATGCACAAGGAAGCACAGTTTGAAAATGAATCCCAATAAGTGTGCATTTGGTGTATCGGCAGGGCAGTTTCTTGGTTTCATGGTGCATCGAAGGGGGATTGAAATCAGTCGAAGATCTATTGAAGCCATCAAAAAAATAGTTGCCCCTACCAATAAGACTGAGCTCCAGTCCTTGATCGGCAAGGTAAATTTTATCAGGAGGTTTATATCTAATTTATCTCGTAAAATTCGTGCTTTCGGTCCTCTTCTTAAGCTAAAAGCCGATCAAGAATTTATTTGGGGGAAAGAACAACAGTTGGCTCTGGATGAAATCAAGAATTATTTAATGAATCCTCCAGTTCTAATTCCACCTCAGTAAGGGAAGCCCTTTAGATTGTATTTATCTACCGAGGGGATGGTCATCGGTTCGGCTTTAATTCAAGAATTTGAAGGGAAAGAGCGTGTAATTTATTACTTAAGCAGGAGGTTGATTGATATGAGACTAGGTGTTCGGCTATTGAGAAACTATGCTTGTGCTTGTATTTCTCTTGTATCAAGTTAAGGCATTACTTGTTATCGGCCGAATGCACTGTTATTTGCAAGGATGATGTGGTCCGGTACATGCTGTCCATGCCGATTATGAGTGGCCGGATCGGTAAATGGATTTTGGCGCTGTCAGAGTTCGATCTGCGTTATGAATCGGCTAAGGCAGTTAAAGGGCAGATTATGGCTGATTTTGTAACTCAACATTGCGGTGTAGTGGAGGCTTTGGAAATTGTACCTTGGACGCTGTTCTTTGATGGATCCACATGTGACCGGGGGGCAGGAATCGGTATAGTATTAATTTCCCCTCGGGGAAGGAAGTATGAGTTTTCCTTGCCGATTGCTGCCACGTCCACGAATAATCAGGCTGAGTATCAAGCTTTAATAAAGGGATTGGAATTGTTAAGGGAAGTTCATGCTAATGCTGTTGAGGTCTTCGGGGATTCTATGCTGGTTATAAATCAATTGGCTGGAAACTATGAATGCCGAAGTGAAGTTCTCATAACTTATTACGAGCGGAGTATGCAATTGTTAAAGGAATTCAAGGATTTCTGATTAGAGTATGTTCCTCGATTGCATAATGAAGAGGCCAATCGGTTGGCTCAGCATGCTTCGGGATATCAGCCTATGATTAATGCGATATCGGCAATTGGTGCCGATGATTGGAGAAAGGAAATTGCTGATTATTTGAAAGATCCATCTAAGAAAGTCGAAAGACGAGTTCGGTTTCAAGCAACCAAGTATGTGCTCCTCGAAGATGAATTGTATTATCGAACTATTGATGGGATTCTTCTCCGATGCTTAGGTGATGATGAAGCAAGGAGTTTGATGGGAGAAATCCATGAAGGGGTATGTGGAGCACATCAGTCAGCTTTCAAGATGAAGTGGATGATTAGGAAGAACGGGTATTATTGGTCGACCATACTTGAAGATTGCTTTAAATATTTCAAGGGATGTCAAGGATGTCAGAAATTTGGTAACGTTCAAAGAGCACCCGCATCGGCCATGAATCCCATTATCAAACCTTGGCCGTTCCGAGGATGGGCTATTGACTTAATCGGTCAGATTTATCCGCCATGTAGCAAAGGGCATAAGTTTATCTTGGTTGCCACCGATTATTTCACCAAATGGGTTGAGGCTATTCCTTTGAAGAAAGTTACCTCGGCTAACATGATTGATTTTGTGAAAGAGCACATTATTTACCGATTTGGGATCCCTCAAACAATTACTACCGATCAGGGTACTATGTTCACATCGGGGGAGTTTGATGAATTCGCAATCGGTATGAGAATTAAAGTGTTGAACTCTTCTCCTTACTATGCTCAAGCTAATGGGCAGGCCGAGGCATCTAACAAAGGAATTATTAAGCTTATTAAACAGAAGATTGAAGAAAATCCTATAATGTGGCACACGTTGTTAAATGAAGCTTTATGGTCATACCGGATGGCTTGTCATGGATCGACCAAGGTTTCACCCTATCAGTTGGTGTATGGGCATGATGCAGTGTTACCTTGGGAGATTAAGGCTGGGTCTAGGCGATTATCTTTTCAAGATCAGTTGGCTGCCGATGATTATGCTACTTTGATGACAGACGAGTTGGATGATCTAGCAGGGCATCGGCTGAGGGCTTTGATGAGTATAGAAGAGAATAAGAAAAGAGTTGCCAGATGGTATGATAAGAAGGTAAAAGCTAAGGAGTTTGCCGATGGAGACTTAGTATGGAAATTAATTTTACCGATCAGGACTAAAAGTTCAAAGTTTGGGAAGTGGTCTCCCAATTGGGAGGGTCCCTATCGGATAAGTCAATCGGCTCCTGGTAATGCCTACATTTTAGAAACTCTTGAAGGGGTTGAATTTCCCAGAGCATTAAATGGCAAATATCTAAAGAAGTACTACCCCAGCATATGGGTCAATGCATAAAAGTTTAAATGCCGATAACACTCCTATCGGCTGGATTAAAATGTGGCCAGACTTAATGTTTCAAAAGATGCCGATAACAGTCCTATCGGCTAGACTAAACATCAAGAACGCTGGAAAGCAGGAAGAAGCGGGTATTTTGCCGATGAAGAGCTCACATGGTTAGCAGCGCTTGGATAGCCGATATGGCACGTAGGCGGATTTGGTTGGCTGCTTCTATCTCTTTGACGTCTTCATCGGCAGAACCTTCTATCGGCTTCAACTTCTTCTTCAACTGCAGTGCTTTGTGACCATGGGCATTTCGCTCTTGCTCGAAGAGCCTGATGGTCTCTGGCAGTTGACTCTCTTCCTGTTGGGCTTGGGATAGGGCATCCTCCACTTGCTTGAGTTCTGCCAACAGGGCTTCTCTTTTTGCCGACAGATCAGAGATCTTCTGCTTCAGTGCGTCTCCTGAGGACTTCAAGGTGCCGATGTTCTTGTGCTTCTCATCGGTCAGGAGCTTTTCTTTCATCATCTCCTCGGAAAGACGAGTCTGAGCGGCTCTATCGGCAAGGCACCGGGCAGCTCTCTGGCACTGCAGTTGACGGCTCTCCAGGTGTGCTGCTTGAAAGAGAACTTCTTCGGCATCGGTGGGGATTTGGCCTCTCAGGGTCTTGAATAAAGCCTTGGCCGGATCGAAATCGTCGACTAGCTGGGCTGTGTCTTGGTGGAGGAGAGCTGATAATTCTTCCAGCTTTGCCCTGACTTCTGCTGATGTGATCCCAACTGCCCGAGAAGAGCTTGCTTCTTCACCCTCGTCTTCGGAGATGACGATGGTGAAAGAGAACAAGCTGTCGGGAGAGTCCTGCTCCTAAAAAGGAAATAAAACGAGTTATTCTATCATCAGGTATTGATAAATGATGCAAACAGAGGTTGGATAACTTACTTGTTTCAGGGCAATCTCCCGCATCTGACTTGAAGATGCCGATGGGGCCACGGGTTGATCGGCCAGAGTTGCCGATGGAACTATGTCAGCTGAAAAATTAACAGAAGTTATGAGGCAGGAAAGACAAGTTCATCGGCAGTAATCTTATAAAAGTTTGTCACCTTGAGGAGGAGCAGTACTTGTTGGGATGGAAGAGACCACCGATGCTATAATGGAACCCGCTGGATCGGTAGTTTGTTCATGCACATCAGCCGATGTATCTTCTGGCTGAGGTACTTCTGGTTGAGGTTCTTCTAGTTGGGGTTCTTCCACTTGTGGTGCTTCTTGCATTGGAGAGGGAGATGGTACTTGCTGTGTCTGTGTTTCTGGAGAAGAAGGAGAGGATTCCACCGGGATTGGAGATACCGGAGGAGGAGGAGTTGCTACTCTCTGGCGCTTTGTCTGTGCTCTGGTACTCTTGGTACCTTTTCTCTTCTACTGGCTGGACTGGGGGGCATCGGCACCTTTGCTTTTGGTCCTTGCCGATGCGCTGGAGTGCTGATACAGAAAGAAAGGCTCGTAACTACAAGTTTGACAAATATAAGAATAAAATCGGTATAAAAATCGAAGGTATACCTTGAACGCCTGTGCCAAGGTAGAGGCAGCTACCGATGAGGATATCTGAGTCCTTTTGGTGGTAACTTTCTTGAGGCGAACACCTCGATGCATGATGGCGGCTAGGGTGGGAGCGTTGTTGCCGATTGGAGAGATTGGGCTTGATGGAAACAGGTCAATCGGCTTGCCACTCCTGCTAACCGATGGAGGGGTGTTGTCAACCTGCAAGATGATACAAAGGTGAATCACCGATGGAAATAAAATTGAGAAAATTGAAACATCGGTTTGAAGATACTTACAGTATTATCGGGAACTTCATACTCAGGGTCGATCATGTCGTGGTACGTAAGAGCCGATCTGCAGAATAGATGCTCTTTCCATTCTGCCCACCATTGCTTGTACGCCTGAGTGATGAAGGCGGCTGGAACCCACTCTGACAAATCTGCATCTGTATCGGCACTTGATGGCAGTTGGGCTACTCGGGTCCATTCAAGGAGGCTGGTGATGGTTTCCCTGGGTTTTATCACATCGGCATAACAGAGTGCAATCGGCAGCTGGCCGAAAGCTAATTGACGAGCTAGTGCCGATGGATTGTAAAACTTATAGGTCTAGACGGAGGTTTTTCCACTGCCAAAGAAATTCACTGGTATAGCTCTGGGAGTGATCAGTGCCATCATCACTTCATGATCCTTGTTGAGAGCGTCATTGAACGGATTGAAAACCAGAGGAAACATGGTGTTTGGGTCATCATAAGGCAACCATGCTCGCTCCTCTCTGGTCAAGCCTTCGTACAAGGTTTGGAAGAATCGGCTGACCTGATCTGGATTACCTCCTGTGCCAGGCAGAGCTATGGCAGCCTCACCTAAGTTTAGGGGACGACGTGTTGCCAATTCTTCTTCATCCAGTTCATGGTCCTCGGCTATGTCCCTTGGGAAACGCTGTGCAAAAAGATCAAACTCGAGACGCTTGTGCATGTGGAGGCTGAACCACATGTCGATGAACCACCAGGGACCTCCCAAGTTGCTGATGGGCTGGCCGAGTAGGAGTTTTCTGGTCACTTGGTGAAGGAGATGATAGGCTGCACCGAGCAGGTATCGGCCGAGGGGAAATCGGCCACCGTTAGCCAGTCTCTCTGCTGCCAATAGATAGACGGAGGTCGGGCCTGCCGATCGGCTACAGAATACGAACTTGTCCAGCCACATGTTCAGAAAGGTGGTTTGTTCCTTTATATCGATGGACCCCGTTTTGCGGTACTTCTGAATATACCCGGACCAGCCGCCGATGGAGCGGGTTTCTACCTTGGCACTAGGCGTGGTGTCAAAGAAATGGGTGCTATCGGCAGAAGATATATCTAGACCAGTGAGCATAACTACATCGGCAAGTGTAGGGGAAGCAGGGCCGTGGCTAAAGACGAAGGCATTGAGCATGTCCGACCAGAAGTATGATGCAGCTATCAGCAGTGATTCATTCTTATGCATATCGGCAATAGATAACCTGATGCATTGATCTAGTTTTCTCTCGCCCCATCGGACTTCGTTTGAGTGGCTGACCCTCAAGAACCAATCCTTCCATCCCACGGTGGGACTGGGCCAGGAATGGAAGGTATCCTTCCATAGATCCAAAGAGAAATTCTCAGCTCTAAAAGGGATCCTGTTGGTTTCTGCGTTAATAAGGTCGGTTGGATCTGGATTCCCTAATGGACCAAGACATTGGAGGTGTGGTTGATCGGTGGGGATGACGATTTTGTTGGACAGATTCTAATGGTTTTGAAGGTAAAAAAACAAAGAAAGAAAAGAAGATGTTCAGTAAAACAGATTGCGGATGAACAGGGATGTGAGAAAAAGCACAAAAAGTGGAGTGAAGAACTGATCTCAGGAACGGAGAAGTTGATGGCCATCTCGCCACGAGGAGGATGATCGAGGGCTTCGGAGTTGGTGAAGAAGGACTTCGTCGGAGATCTTGGAGCTCTCGAACAGTGCCGCCACCGGGAAAGTGGAGTTGGTGTTGTGGAATGATGTGATGGGGAAGGAGTACCCGAGAAGGAACTATTTATAGGACAAAACAGGCAAGGGCAAATCTGACTTATCTCCTCACCGTATCCGTGAAATCCGAGGGTACTCAGGTAGATATGGTAACTGTTTGCACGGTAATCAAGGGATTGTGCAGGCGATTTGACAGGAAGCGGTCATTATCCATAGATATTTCACTGTGTGAGATCTCCTGGTTGGTCCATCGGCAGCGCCTTGTAACGGTCATATTACCGATGGGCGAATAAAGTGGAGATAGCCGTTTGGCAGGATAAGGTATGGACGTCCATCGGCAAGTCCCTCTAACGGTAATATTGCCGATGCGCGACTAAAGTGGAAATGTCCGTTTGGGGAGATCGAGGATTTCGAGGAATCTGTAGAGGAATAGGATCAGAGTTGTTCAGATTGAGGTTGTCGGTTACCAAATTGGGCGAATTTATTGCGGAAAGACATCATTGCTGCGGAGAATTCCGGAGCATTAATGATTTCATACTCCGAAATTGGGGGGCATGTGTTGACACCATTTTTGGGCACGTGTCCATGATCGGTAGAATGCAGGTTGGCAAGACAAGACGGTAGGGCTTGGTCTACAAGATGAGTTGCCGATGAGGATGGTTGCCGATGAAGAGATAGCTGGATGTGGCTAAGTCCATGGGTGGTGATGTGCTCATGCCGATGGCTAGTATTGATCGTTGCCGATGAGGGGTCTACCGATGGCGTAGAAGGAAGACTTGGAGGTTACCAAGTGGTCCGTAGTGGTGTTCTAGCCTGTCACGGCAAGATAGTTTTGTGTTTTCCTTAGTTGTTTAAATCATTTTGTACACGGATTCTGTCCAAATTTGGAATTCGAATTCTAGTCGTGTCTGGTTGTAGCTCTCAGAGCAGGGTATAAATGTATACCCTAGGGCTTTGTAATTTAAGAATCAATCAATCAAACACACGTTTTTCTCATATTCCAAGCACCTACTTTTTCGACCACTTCGTCATACTTTTTTCCTTTTACTACGAGTTCTTAGGAGTTCTTCGACTTAAGCTCGGCGTATTCTCAAGTTCCGCATGAATACCTCTTGGCCGTGGCATCCGGGCGCATCGCTGTTGTCAGGACCAAAGTATTCGAGTTATCATCCTTGCCAATAGTAAGGTCAAATCGGCTGGCACGCCTTAACGTTTAAATCGGGTATTAGACCTTTGTGTTTGCAGATCAGCTTTTGCATCAACACCTATAAACCCTATCGTTCCTGCTAACGAGATATGGTTTGCAAAGGTAACTTGGAAATGTCACGTTCCTCGCTACTACCACGGTCTAGCTAGTCAGGGAATATCTATGAGTATCCTAGCTTAAACACCATGTCTACGCTAGAGATGATTACTCTAAACTCTACGCGAAGAGATTAAAGTAAACTCATAAACCAAAAGAACAATAAAACAAGAACTTACTAGAATTTAGAAGTCGAAATACTGAAGAATCCTAGGAGCAAGCCTCGGGCTAGGAGAACTTGATCCCGCTGGTACAAGCTTAGAGTAGACACCGACAGGCCGGGCTTCCTCCGATCTACACCTCCACTCTATCTCTCTCAATCTAGTAGAAACTAGAAGATCTATTTCTACTCACATTGGTTACTAAGCCTAAAAAGAAATTTTATTTAGAGAAGAGGTTTTCCTTCGAGGGCTCCCCTCAACTCTATGATAAACTTGTCACCTCTAGGGGCCCGGGGGTCTGGTTTTATAGTCCCCTCTAGTGAACGTGAGTCATTGGATCAAACTGACATTGATTGGATGGTTATCCTTGATCCTTTAGGTCGGTGGAGCGTCGTGTGCGAAAAGAGTCCCGATTGGAGTACAGAGGGGGGCGTGCGCCTAGGTCCTCAGGGCGGGCGCCCTGGTCCTGGCCCGTTTCGGCCTCTGCTTCGTTCTCGTGGCTTCTGGGGTCTTCTAGATGGTAGAAAATTGCGCGGTGCGTTGATATCTCTATGTAATCCCGACATGTGGGCCTTTCTTCCTTATTTCCTGATAACCCCCTGCAGAAACAGATAAACAACAAAACTTGTGGAATTCTACCAGGTCAAGCCCTAATTCTAGGTGTTGTTTGTATATTGGTCCTTTCTCTTGTTTATTTGATAATTAAAATTGATACTTAAGAACCGTCAACAAATACCCCCATACTTAGGCTTTTACTCGTCCTCGAGAAAAGGATGGTTAAGAACAATATCTGGGGTAAAACATTTTTAAAGTCACGGAAGTATATGGTTAAGAGTTGAGATCCTTTCTGCTCAATCCTGTCACTTCGAGTTTTTGTATATTTTTGAAAGAAAGTTAGCATACCTTTTATCCTCATAGGTCTTCTCAGATTACACATTATCTTTTATACATCTCATTGAGGCTGTTTTAATTTGCAAAAATTCTCAAGCATACTTACCTTGTATTTATTGCCTGATCAAAACGGGATCCGAGGAGGGGAATGTCATACTCTTAGATCAAAGACTTTGAAAATTAAAATATTTGTCAACTCTTGCTGGCATATTGCTTATTAGAGGGACAATGGGCTATCATTTTCTTTTTCTTCTTTTTTTTTAAGTGGATACCGAGGTACCCCTAATTCTACTGCTGGACGCTTGTCCATTTTTTCTGCGAGGTTATCGAGCACTTGCTCCTTTTTATTTCCTCGAAATATCTTTTTTTTTGCATAGCCCATGCCTCTAATGCAATAATACTTCGGAAGAGTGAATCTTTCTGAATAAATGTCTTGATCTTAGGAGCATGATAAATCTCTCAACAAGGGTCTAACTCATTTTGAACAAACTCAATACAGAGTAGATAGCTTTTATAATCATAATTAATATTTTCAGTTTTTATCAGGCATATAAAACACTGAGGATGGTAGCTAGAATATTGAAGATTTTCAAATAAATTCTCCAAGCAACAATGATATCAAGAATAAGAAACTCATACTCTACCATCTCACATTCCATACTGACTTAAGTAACACAGGGTTTTAAAATGATTTTATAATAGTTGCAATTTTTCAGGAAATATCACAGAGTGATTAATCATGATTAGAAACATTTTAATCTTTATCATATCGGAAACAATATTCTGCATAATCCAAGATATGTGTATATGTAAAGTAAAGTGTGCAGAGTTTGTACCTAAATTGTGGAGTGGTGTAGTCGAAGTGTGTTTGGCGTGTCGAGGGATCTCCCCCATACTTGTTTTCTGCTTTCTTGCACAAAAATAAAGTAGAGACACACAAGACATAATAATAATAATACTCTTTATTAATCTTGAGGCATTTATTACAACTGACTAGTAGCAAACTGACGATAATAGTAAACCTAAACTGAATTTAAAGATAAATGACTAAGATGCATTGCCTCAAGGTCTAATCTAGATAACTTAGCGGCGCTCTAATTCCTTAATCTTCTTATTGGCACTGGCAAGATCTTGCCTAAGGCCTAGTATAACGGTGTTGTGGTTAGAGAGCTGCCTAGTGAGGGAATTAATCGAGGACTGGAGAGCTGCCTCAAGGTCTAATCTATGATAACTCTGTCTAGCCTGCGAACGTTCTCATCAATATCTACTATAGTCTTACGACGCTTGGGAGGTGTCTCAAAAGCATTGAGAGCGTGCTTCGGGGCTGCCTTTGGAGGGATGAAACAGACTTTGGCTGCTCTAATCCCTTCGAAATAAGGCCTTTCCTCCTCCGTAGTGTAGCGTATGCTGCTGATCTCGCCGCTCCGGTTGGTCTTGACTCCAACGACCCTCTCATTGGGTCTAGGTGGAAGGATCCTTGTGTCGGTTGGCACCTTGATGGTGGTCTTCGTCTTGGATGATGATCCCTTAAGGAGTAGGGGTTGTGGCGGTGTGGTGAGAACTGGTTGAGCATGGTTGGATTGGGCGGAGCTGCGTTGGCGTAATGGCATGGCTTCTAGCTGTCGCTCTGTGTTGGCCGGGACGAGAGCACGGGCATCGGGGTCTTCCACCGGCTCCATGTTGAGGTTGAAGGGGACGACTTCCCAATCATCGTGGAACTTCTCAGCCATTGAAGCAGGAAGGGACTAATCGAGCTCTAATTGAAGAAGAAGAGAAGGCTTGGTGGTTCGGTGTTTGAAAACTGATGTCAGGGGTCTATTTATATAGGGGTCAAAAAGTGCCTCTAGGGGTTGTTCAGGTTGCTCCCGTCGATGTGTGTGCGAAACTTTCCATCTGAGGGATTATTCAGACTACCATAAGTGCATTTTCCATAATAGAGAAAATCGGGACCGAGGGGGGCACAGGAGCTGGGCACCCGCCCACCTGATCTGGGCGCCCGCCCTCTCTCTGTCTCCTCTGTGGGTCCGCTTCCTCGAGCGTGTTTCTAGATGCAAAACTATTTAGGAAAATATATGTATCACCCGAAAACGTCAGACTAAAAAGGTCGGGCTCTAAAAACAATTTAAGACGTTGACCATTTACCTTGAATAACGTACCTTCGTCATTTTGAAGTGTGATAGCTCCGTGGGATGATGAATTAATTACCTTGAATGGTCCTTCCCATTTACTCTGGAGTTTTCCATGCCCGAAAAGCTTCACCCTAGAATTAAAAAGTAATACCTTATCTTCGGGTGTGAACTCCTTCTTCTTGATTCTCTTGTCATGCCACCTTTTGACTCTTTCTTTGTAGATCTTCGAATTGTGATATGCTTTCTCTCGCCATTCTTCCAATTCTGATAGTTGCATTCTTCTATGATCTCCAGCAACATCTAGGTCCATATTCCATCTCTTTATGGCCTAGTGTGCTTTGAACTCTAGTTCAACAGGTAGGTTGCAAGTCTTCCCGTACACCAATTGGTATGGAGACATTCCAATTGGGGTCTTGTATGCTGTCCGGTATGCCCAGAGTGCATCGGGTAACTTGTCTTTCCACGCCATCCCCATTTCATTTAATGTCTTCTGAAGAATATTCTTGATTTGCTTATTGGAAGTCTCTGCGTGGCCACTTGTCTGAGGATGATAGGGAGTAGCGACGTTGTGATGGATTCCATGTTTTGATAGATATTGCTAGAAGCGTTTATCGATGAAGTGTGCTCCTCCATTACTTATCACTACTCTGGGGACTCCAAATCTTGGAAATATAATTTCTTCAAACATCCTCTTTGAACTGATGTTGTCGGCATGCATGCAAGGTAATGCCTCTACCCACTTGGAGACGTAGTCAACTGCCACCAAGATGTACTCACATTTCTTTGATGGAGGAAATGGACCCATATAGTCTATTCCCCAGACATCAAAGAGCTCAATCTGAAGGTTGTTGGTGAGTGGCATTGCATCCCTTGTATTTATGTTTCCATGCCTTTGACATGGCCCACATCTTCTGATATATTGCTTCGTGTCTTCATACATTGTAGGCTAGTAGAATCCACACTGCCAGATCTTTGAATGTGTAGGGAATGCTCCATAGTGACCTCCATATGGTGATGAATGACATCTATCGATGATCTTCCATCCTTCCTCAGTGGCGACACATCTCCTGAGTAAGCCATCAGAGCATACTCGGAAGAGGTATGGCTCATCCCATATATGTGAACTACTTTCTTGAAAAAGCTTCTTCTTGTTTGCTCCTGGCGGTACATACCCTGAAACCATAAAATTAACAATATCTACATACCAGGGGTCAGACCTGTTAATCCCGTAGAGCATGTCGTCCCGGAGTGAATCATTGATGGGGGTTTCCTGTGGACTCTTAAAATACATTCTAGACAAGTGATCTGCAAAGAAATTTTCTACTCCCTTTTTATCTTTTATTTCTAAGTCAAATTCTTGGAGTAATAAGATCCATCTAATCAGGCGAGGTTTAGAATCTTTTTTAGTGAGCAAATATTTTAGTGCAGCATGATCAGTGTAAACAATTATTTTAGCTCCAACTAAATAAGATCTAAATTTATCAATGGCAAAGACAACAGCCAGAAGCTCTTTTTCAGTGGTTGCATAGTTAAGTTGAGCTCCTGTCAAAGTTTTACTGGCATAAGCAATTGCATAATGCTTCTTATTTTTAGTTTGTCCCAATACTGCCCCCACAGCATAATCACTAGCATCACACATAAATTTCAAAAGGCAATGGCCAATCAGGGGGTTGAATGATTGGTGCAGAGGTGAGTGCTTTCTTTAATAAATTAAAAGATGTTAGACATGCGTCATCAAATTCAAAAGGAGCATCCTTGGCTAGCAAAAGGGTAAGTGGTCTAGCAATGAATGAAAAATCTTTTATGAATCTATGATAAAAACCAGCATGGCCAAGAGAGCTTCCAATTCCTTTTATATTCACAGGTGGAGGTAGTTGTTCAGTTACTTAAATTTTAGCTTTGTCTACCTCAATACCTCTTTCAGACACTAGGTGTCCCAGCACTATTCCTTCCCTAACCATGAAATGACATTTTTCCCAATTAAGGACTAAGTGCTTTTCTTCACATCTTTGCAAAACCTTGTCTAAGTTTTCAAGACAACTACCAAAAGATTTTCCATAAACAGAGAAATCATCCATGAAAACTTCCATAATCTCTTCAATCATATCAGAAAATATAGACATCATGCATCTTTGAAAAGAAGCTGGTGCATTACATAACCCAAAAGACATTCTACGGTAAGCATAAGTTCCATATGGGTATGTAAAAGTGGTTTTGCTTTGATCATCGGGATGGCTCGGGATCTGATGATACCCTGAATATCCATCTAAGAAACAGAAGAACGAATGGTTCGCTAATCGCCCTAGCATCTCATCTATGAAAGGTAAAGGAAAGTGATCCTTTCTTGTGGCTTTGTTTAGTTTTCTATAGTCTATGCACATCCGCCATCCTGTGACGGTGCGTTGTGGAATTAGCTCGTTCTTTTCATTCATAATAACAGTCATGCCTCCCTTTTTAGGCACAACTTGTACTGGGCTCACCCACTCACTATGCGGCATAGGATATATGATCCCTGCATGCAGCAACTTTATAACTTCCTTTTTAACTACCTCTCTCATAGTGTTGTTAAGTCTACGTTGGGGTTCTCGAGAAGGTGAAACAGAAGGATCTGTTGGAATACGATGGGTACAAATCATAGGACTGATTCCTGTAAGATCTTGGAGTGAGTAGCCGAAAACTAAGTGATGTTTCTCAAGAATGGCCATTAATCGCAGAGTTTGGTCCTGAGTGAGTTTATCGCTAATGATCACAGGAAATTCTAGATTATTGTTTAGGAAAGCATAGATAAGACTGGGTGGTAAAGTTTTAAGCTCTATGGGGTGTCTAGGTGTTTCTGCAAACTCATCTAAGGGTTCAGGTTCATAAGGTTCGGCTTCTTCTTCTATGAAGAAAGGAGTTTCGTCTTCTAAGTGTGATTCTTCTAAAAGTTCAAGAGATGTAGCCTTTACCTCCTCCATAGGATCAGGAAAAAGATATGACTCGGCCTTATTATTCAAAGAGTGTGCAATTGTTATTGGGATTTTAAAACCTTTTCCAAAAGAAATGTGTAGCTTTCCAGTATGACCTTCATAAAGGAGTCTTCTAAAAGGTTGTCCTATCAACAGGTTGAAGTCCCATGTATCAAAGATATAGAAGTTCAAATGAACCATGGAGCCTTCTACCGTAAGAGGTAGGACATTAATAATTCCAAGACTGGGGACTAATCGTCCCGAAGATTCCTTTATGACCTTTGTTGTGGGGGTTAAGACAAGATTTTTAAATAGTTTAAGTGCAAAAGATTCAGACATGATGTTGATCCCCACAACAGAATTATAAAGAGCATTAAATCGATCAGAATTATAAGCACAGCATATAGTTATAGAGGGTGTGTCCAAACGGATCACATCAGAGGAAAGCTCTGATTCCTCCAACCACTCGCTACTCATGACTGAGATAATCTCTCTCAATTGATATTCACTTGGCAAATAAATGCTAAACTGGCCGTTTTGGGGTTTGTCAATAGAATGGTAGTTTGAAATGTTTCCAAAATCGGCAAAAAGATCGGATTCTATATCCAGCATGAAGTCCGGTGGTGGAATTTCTTCCTCTTGTGGCTCAGAACCTGGGATAGCTAAAGTAGATGAAGAATTTGGTAGAGTGTCTACTTCGGCTTCGTAGGTTTCATCATGAAGGGTATTATCCATCTCAGCTTCTAGGATTCTATCTAGGATCACTCTAGCTTCATCAGTAGGGATGCGAAAGAAAGAACCTCTAGACATTATGTGTAGCATTTGTTTGTGATTTTTTAGAAGACCTCAAAAAAAGTGAAATAAAAGAACAGGGTCTTCAAGATTAAGGTTTGGACCAGATTCTAAAAGATGAGAAAAATGTTTCTAGGATTTTCCCAAAGTTTCGTTATCTTTTTGTTTAAAAGATAGAACTTCGAGTCTAAGGTCGCCGATACGGTCGAGGGAATAAAAATCTAGACAAAAGTTGGCTCGTAAAACTCCCCATTCACCTCGTTGTTGACTTACCTTCTAACTGTACCATTGTCTAGCTTCTCCCCTTAAGGAAAAAGGAAAAAGCTTCCAACGTAATGTTTTATCAGAAATGCCTTCAATGCGAAGACAATCACATGTTTGCTCAAAATCTCTAATATGAAGGTAAGGGTTTTCGTCTTCCTTTCCCGAAAAAGATAGGTTTTGAATCATGGCAATCAACCTAGAACTTAACCTATACTGGGATGTTTGGATAGGCTGTGATGATTCCCATGGTAAAAGGTCAGATTCCAAAGGTGTTGCAAATTGGTAGATTGATTTAGAATCTTGGTTTTCCATAAGGTAAGAGTAAAGAAAATAAATACAGAATATAAAAGATAAGAAAAGATAAAAGTATAGATACAAGCTAGTAGTAAGACTCAAGTTTATCTCAGCAAACCATCTTTCTCCACAGCAACGGCGCCAGAAATGCTTGTTGATATTTGGGAACGCAATAAGGAAATGATCCGCAAGCGCACGGATATCGGTGAGCACTTCACCTGGGAGGTTATCCGGAGTATCGTATTTATTTTTTTACCACTAGAAGAAAGAGTGCATCTGACTAACCCCGGTCTATTACTACTAACCCTTTAGGCAACAAAGAATGTTTATCGATGTGAGTGATAAATAGAGAAGACTACCACCGTAATCTTCTTCTAACCTTGGTAAGGATCATCTACTGTTCTATTAGGGAGGCTAACGGAATCTAGACACCACAAAGGATGTTCAACCCGCACCTATAAACCCTATCCTTCCTGCTAACGAGATATTGTTTGCAAAGGTAACTCAGAAATGTCACGTTCCTCGCTACTACCACGGTCTAGCTAGTGCAGGAATATCTATGAGTATCCTAGCTTAAACACCACGTCTACGCTAGAGATGATTACTCTAAACTCTACGCGAAGAGATTAAAGTAAACTCATAAACCAAAAGAACAATAAAACAAGAACTTACTAGAATATAGAAGTCGAAATACTGAAGAATCCTAGGAGCAAGCCTCGGGTTAGGAGAACTTGATCCCGCAGGTACAAGCTCAGAGTAGACACCGACAGGCCAGGCTTCCTCCGATCTACACCTCCACTCTATCTCTCTCAATCTAGTAGAAACTAGAAGATCTATTTCTACTCACATTGGTTGCTAAGCCTAAAAAGAAATTTTATTTAGAGAAGAGGTTTTCCTTCGAGGGCTCCCCTCAACTCTATGATAAACTTGTCTCCTCCAGGGGCTAGGGGGTCTGGTTTTATAGTCCCCTCAAGTGAACGTGAGCCATTAGATCAAACCAACATTGATTGGACGGTTATCCTTGATCCTTTAGGTTGGTGGAGCGTCGTGTGCGAAAAGAGTCCCGATTAGAGTACAGAGGGGGGCGGGCGCCCAGGTCCTCAGGGCGGGCGCCCTGGGCCTGGCCCCTTTCAGCCTCTGCTTCGTTCTTGTGGCTTCTGGAGTCTTCTAGATGGTAGAAAATTGCGCGGTGCGTTGATATCTCTATGTAATCCCGACGTGTGGGCCTTTCTTCCTTATTTCCTGATAACCCCCTGCAGAAACAGATAAACAACAAAACTCGTGGAATTCTGCCAGATCAAACCCTAATTCTAGGTGTTGTTTGTATATTGGTCCTTTCTCTTGTTTATTTGATAATTAAAATTGATACTTAAGAACCGTCAACAACCAATATGATTGATTTTGTGAAAGAGCATATTGTTTACCGATTTGGTATTCCTCAAACAATTACTACCGATCAAGGTACCATGTTTACATCAGGGAGTTTGATGAATTTGCAATCGGTATGGGGATTAAAGTGTTGAATTCTTCCCCTTATTATGCTCAAGCCAATGGACCGGCCGAGGCATCTAACAAAGGAATTATTAAACTCATCAAACAAAAGATTGAGAAAAATCCTAGAAGGTGGCATGCATTGTTGGGTGAAGCTTTATGGTCATATCGGATGGTATGTCATGGGTCGACTAAAGTTTCACCTTATCAGTTGGTGTATGGACATGATGCGGTGCTAACATGGGAAATTAAGACTGGATCTAGCTGATTATGTTTTCAAGACCAGTTGGCTGCCGATGACTATGCTACTTTGATGAAAGATGAATTAGACGATTTAGCAGGGCATCGGCTGAGGGCTTTGATAAGTATAGAAGAAAATAAAAAGAGAGTTGCTAGGTGGTATGATAGAAGAGTAAAATCTAAGGAGTTTGCCGATGGAGATCTGGTATGGAAACTGATCTTACCGATTGGGACTAAAAGTTTAAAATTTGGGAAGTTCCTTATCGGATAAATCAGTCTGCTCCTGGTAATGCTTATATTTTGGAGACTCTCGAAGGAGTTGAATTTCCCAGAGCATTGAATGGAAAATATTTAAAGAAGTATTACCCAAGCATATGGGTCGATGCATGAAAGTTTAAAGTGCTGATAACACTCCTATCGGCTGGATTAAGAGGTATCTGGGACTGAGTATGATGTTTTGAGAGATGCCGATAACAATCCTATCGGCTAGACCAAAATAGTTAGCAGTTTCTAAAAGGAAGAACAAGACATGCCGCCGATGGAGAGCTCATATACTCCGCAAGGTTTGGATAGCCGATATGGCGCGCAGATGGATTTGATCGGCTTCTTCTATCTCCCAGATGTCCTCATCGGCAGAGCCCTCCACTGGCTTCAACTTTTTCTTCATCTACAGTGCTTTGCGGGCTTGAATGTTTCATTCTTGCTAGAGGGTCTTGATCATTTCAGGTAGTTGACTTTCTTCTTGCTGAGCTTGAGAGAGGACTTCTTCTACTTGCTTGAGCTCTGCCAGCAGGGCTTCCCTTTTTGCCGACAGATCGGAGATTTTCTGCCTTAATGTCTCTCCTAAGGACTGTAAGATGCCGATGCTCTTGTGCTTCTCATCAGCAAGACGTTTCACTTACATTACTTCCTCTAATCGGCAAGGCATTGGGTGGCCTTTTGGTACTGGAGCTGGTGGCTCTCCAAGTGTGCAGCCTGGAAAAGGATCTCTTCGGCATCGGCAGGAATTTGACCCCTGAGAGCTTTGAACAGAGCTTTGGCTGGGTCAGAGTCATCGACTAATTGAGTAGTGTCCTGATGAAGCAGAGCCAGCAGATCTTCTAGCTTTGCTCTGATTTCTGCTGATGAAATCCCTATTGCTTGAGAAGAGCTTGCTTCCTCGCCTTCATCATCGGAAATTTCGATGGCAAAGGAAAACAGGCTGTCGGGAGAGTCTTGTTCCTGAAAAGAAAAAAAGATAAGTTATTTGATGACGAAATATTAGTGACAAAGTATAAGAATCAAATAACTTACTTGTTTCAGAGCTATTTCTCGCCTCTGGCTAGTTAATGCTGATGGTACCATAGGTTGATCGGCTGAAGTTGCTGATGGAACAATGTCAACTGAAAGGATAATAAAGTTGCTTATAATTTGAAGGAGTAAATCCATCGGTGGTGATCTTGTGAATGGTACTTTACCTTGAGGGGGTACAATGCTTGTCTGTTCTGGAGGGACCACCGATGGCATGATTGGACTCACTGGATCGGCAGTTTGCTCAGGCACATCGGCTGATGTCTCTTCTAGTTGAGGTGCTTCTTGTGGCTGAGGTGGAGATGGTACTTGTTGTGTCTGGATCTCTGGTGAGGAATGGGACGATTCCACACGAATCGGTGATACCGGAGGAGGAGAAGAAGGTGGTGCTGTCCTCTGACGTTTTACTTGTGACTTGGTGCTTTTGGGGCCTTTTCTCTTGACTTGGCTAGACTGGGGGGCATCGGCACTTGTCTTGGTACTTCTGGACTTTGCCGATTTGCCAGTTTGCTGATGCAACAACAAAAATTTCATAAGTACGAATGTAGCAGAGTATTGATGAAATTTTGGTTGAAACAGTAAAAGTTACCGATGAAGTTCCCATAGTAGCCGATGTATCCTGAAAAAACTGTGTAAGTATAAAATGGAATCGGTATAAATTGAAGAAGTCAGGGATTTACCTTGAAAGCTTGTGCCAAAGCAGTAGCAGCAACCGATGGAGATGTCTTTGCTCGTCTGGTGGTGATCTTCTTAAAACGCACGTTCCGATGCATTAGAGCTACCAAAGTTGGTGCGCTGTTGCCGATGAGAGAAATCGGGCCTGATGGAAGGAGCTCGATCGGCTTGCCGTTCCTGCTCATTGTTGGTGGTGTATGGTCGACCTGTTTAAAAGGGAGGAAGTAAGTTACCGATAAGGATAAAAGTAATAAAAATATTAAAGCATCGGTTGCGGACTTATAGTGTTTTCAGGAACTTTATACTTGGGGTCGATCATACCGCGGTATCTGAGAGCCGATACGCAAAACAGATGCTCTTTCCACTCCTCCCACCATTGCTTGTATGCTTGAGTAATGAAGAGAACTGGGATCCAGGATGATAGATCAGTGTGTGACGTATCAGCATTTGGTGGAAGCTGAGCTACTCTGATCCATTCAAGACCGCTGGTTATGATCTCCCTTGGCTTTACCACATCGGCATAGCAGAGTGCAATCGGCAGCTGTCCAAAGGCCAGTTGACGAGCCAGTGCCGATGGATTGTAGAACTCGTAGGTGATGCTGGAGGTTTTCCCACTGCCAAAGAAGTTCACTGGTATGGCTCTCGGAGTGATAATTGCCATCATCTGGTCGTGATCCTTGTTGAGGGCATTATCAAAGGGGTGGAAAGTGAGTGGGAATCTGGTTTCTGTGTCCTCATAAGGCATCCATGCTCGCTGGTCTTTGGTCAGGCCCTCATAGAGAGTTTGGAAGAATCGGCTGACCTGGTCTTCATTGCCACCGGTACCAGGTAAGACTATGGTGGCCTCACCATAGTTCAAGGGGGAGCGGGTTGCTAATTCTTTCTCGTCCAGTTCATAATCTTCGGCTATGTCTCTGGGAAAGCGCTGTGCAAAAAGATCGATTCCAAGGTGCTTATGCATGTGAACACTGAGCCACATATTGATGAACCACCAAGGTCCCCCTAAGTTGCCGATGGGTTAGCCTAGCAGGAGTTTCTCAGCTACCTGGTGGAGAAGGTGATAGACAGAGCCAAGCAAATATCGGCCAAGAGGAAATCGGCCGCCATCGGCCAGTCTTTCTGCTGCCGATAGATAGACAGAGGTTGGCCCTGCCGATCGGCCACAGAAGACGAACTTATCTAACCACATGTTCAGAAAAATAGCATGTTCCCTCTGACCGACTGGCCCTGTTTTTTGATACTTCTGGATGTATCCCGCCCAACCGCCTATGTTGCGGGTTTTTACTTTGCGCTCGGGTTTGGAGTCATAAAGATGGTTATCATCAGCAGATGATATGTCCAAACCAGTAAGCATCAGCACATCGTCTAAAGTAGGGGAGGCAGGACCATGGCCGAATACAAAAGCATTGAGGGTGTCAGACCAGAAGTATGAAGCAGCTATCAACAGGGATTCATTCCTCTCCATATCGGCAATGGATAACCTAATGCATTGGTCTAATTTTCGCTCACCCCATCGGACTTCGTTCGAGTTGCCGATTCTTAGGAACCAATCTTTCCAACCCTTGGTAGAACTGGGCCAGGAGCTAAAAGTATCTCTCCATAGGTCTAAAGAAAAGTTCTCGGCTCTAAATGGGATCCTATTTGTCTCTGAGTTTATCAGATCGGTGGGATCTGGATTTCCCAACGGGCCAAGACACTGAAAGTGAGGTTGATCGGTAGGGATCACGATTTTATCGGCCAGTTCCTAAAGGGTTTGGAGATCAAAGGGGCAAAAAAATAAGAAGAAAATGTACTCAGTAAATAGATTCGCAGATGAACAGGAGTACAATAAAAGTATAAAGGAGAAAGGGGGTGATTAAGTTAACCTCAGGGATGACAAAGTTGATGGCCATTTTCTCTCAGAAAGAGAAAGAACTCAAAGACTCGGAAGGTTGTCGAGGGAGATCCTCGAGCGGAGTTCTTGAAGTTCTTGAGCAGTGCCGCCGCCAGAAAGGTGGGTATGAGGCTGTAGAATGACAGGATGGAAGAAGAGTACCGGAGAAGGAAGTATTTATAGGACAAGGAGGGCAGGGGCAAATCTGACTTATCTCTTTGTCGCATCCGTGAAATCTGAGGGTATTCAGGTGGATATGGTAACTGTTCGCACGATAATCAAGGGATTGCGCAGGTGATTTGACACCAAGCGGTCATAATTTTGAAGATATCTTACTGTGCAAGATCTCCTGGTCGGTTCATCGGCAGTCTTGTCTAACGGAAAGGTTGCCGATGGAAGTATTCTGGGGAGATTCGGTTTGGGAAGTTGAGAAATTCGAGGAACCTGCAAGAGAATCGGGCTGAGGTTGTTCAGATTTGGTGACTGATTACCAAATTGGGAGAAGTAATTGTGGAAAGGCGTCGTTACTAAGGAGAATTTCGGAGCATTAATGATTTTATACTCCAAAATTGGGGAGCATGTGTTGACACTATTTTTGGACACGTATCCTTGGATACACACCTGGAGTTAATGAAGTGTAGATCGGCAGGTGGAGCAATGGTGACTAGTCTACAGGGGAGTTGCCAATAAAGGTTGGTGCCGATGGGAAAACAACCGAATATGACCAAGTCTAGGAGTGGTGATACGTTCGTGCCGATGACTAGTGCTGATGGTTGCCGATGGCTGTAACAGGCGGTCTGCCGATGCTTATGAAGAAAAGCGCAAGGGTTGCCGATTGACTCGTGGCAGTGTACCGATCGGTTGCGGAGGATAGTTTAATGATTTCCTTAGTTATTAGAATTCATTTTGTATACGGATACCGTTTAATTTGGGGTTCGAGTTCTAGTCGTGTCTGGTTGTAGTTCTTTTGAACAGGGTATAAATGTAGACCCCATGGCAATGTAATGAGAATATCTATCAATCAATCAAACACAAGTTTTTACATATTTTCTAGCATCTACTTTTCGACGACTTCGTCATATTTTCCCTTTTACTACGAGTTCTTAGGAATTTGTCGAGTCAAACTCGGCGTGTTCTCAAGTTCCGCGTGAGCACCTCTTGGCCGTGACATCCAGGCGCATCGCTGTTGTCGGGACCAAAGTGTTCGAGTTACCACCTTTGTCGATTGTAAGGTCAAATCGGCTGGCACGCCTTAACGTTTGAATCGGGTATTAACCTTTTGTGTTTGCAGATCAGCTTTTGCACCAACGAGACTTGATAGGTAACCGATGTTCAACTATTGATCAGTTTAATCCAAGCATCTCAGTATAATCCCAAGCAAAACAATCTTTATATTCTTTTAACAAATTGGTCAATTGCTGCTTACACTTGGAATCTAACTTAGCACTCATAAAAGTAGGCCTTGGCCTATCACCACTACCAATATCTACCTCTACTAAATTATCAGCCGATGTGAACCCCTGACCTAACTTTCCATCATCGGCAAACCTATCCATTAAAACACCTCTTCAGAACCGACTGCTTGGATCGGTGGAATTTCATAATCGGCAACTCTAAGAAACTCCTTCTCCCAAGCTTCTCCTAATATAAATTTGGTTCACTCATAAGTATCTGATTCTGTCGATGTGATGACGTAAGAAGAGTCACCAAGGACAACCTCAATCTTATCCCCAACCCACTGTGAGAGCCATTGAAGCATTGTGGAAGGAACACAACAATTGGCATGAATCCAGTCCCTACCTAGAAGCAGATTGTACGCACCCTTACCATTGATAACAAAGAACGTCATTGGTAAGGTTTTGTTGCCGATGGTCAACTCAACGCATACTGCCCCTTTGGCTGGTGACACATTGCCTTCGAAATCCTTCAGCATCATATCGGTTTTGGTCAAGTCTTGATCTCCTTTGCCAAGTTTCTGATACATCACATAGGGCATAATATTAATCACAGCTCCCCCGTCGATGAGTATCTTAGATATAGGCTGCCCATCAACTCTACCCTTAACAAACAAAGCTTTGAGATGATGTCTCTCGTCATTAGTAGTTTTCTCAAAAATAGCCATCATTGGATCTAGTGCCAACTTAGCTACATGATCGGAGAGAACAACTACTTCCTCATCATTAGAAGGTGACAAAAACTCCATCGGCAACATAAATACCATATTAATAACTGTCGATGAGCCCTTACCCTTGTGTTTCGACTGCCACTGCTGATGTTCCGGCCTCTCATTGGAAGAGCTTTTCTCTCTTTATAGGTCTTCCAGACGCTCACGCTGCATCCTCCTTTTCTGTGTCTTTGTCAAACCCTCAAGGCACCATTGGGGAAGCTTAGTTTTTGAGACTGGCTCGGACCTCAGTTGATTCTACCCGACATATATTAGGGTCCCTATAGAATATTTCTTCATCGGGAACTCTTGCGTTTGCCATCTCCTTAAGCTCTTCTTGATTCCTTGGAAATAGCCAAGGTGTTTACAAAGCCTTCCATGTACACTGAGTATGCCCCCAATCGATCATGCACTGATGCTCTGCCTCTCATCGGCTCATTGATAAACAAACCTCGATTACCAGGTCGATTGGCTCGATAGTAACCATTGCACTCAGGGCATTTTTCAATAGTTGGCAATTTAACGACTTCTTTCCAGCAGTAGAAGAAAAACGGGCGCCTCCAATGATCTTTATGCCGATGCCACTCTTCCCGATGTTTCTCTTCTTGCTGTTGTCGATATTGGTCCTCACGCCGACGCTAATCCTCCTCCTGCCTTCCTCCCTATTGCCGTCGATGAGTGATCACAATTCCAGGTCGAGGAGGTTTCTTGGAACTACCACTTTCTTCCAACAAACCCTTGCCTTTTGCGTCATTAGTAGTTATCCGATGTTGGGGATCTACCGATGCGTTCTTCTCAGCAGTTTCTGATGTCAATACCTTGGTCTTACCCTTGGCATCCAACATATTTGCTGGGAAAGGATGCTGATCGATTTTCATCGGCTTCTAGGTCTTAGAATTGTCAAACTTAATTCTTCCAGACTCGATAGCCAATTGCAACTGCTGCCTGAACACCTTGCACTCATTGGTACTGTGTGAAGTTGCATTGTGCCATTTGCAGTACTTGATCTCTTCAACTCTTCTGCTGATGGAATCACATGATTGGGTGATAGCTTAACTTGACCTTCTTGAAGCAAAAGATCAAATATCCTATCGGCTTTGGTGATGTCAAAGGTGAACTTCTCTAGTTCTCTCTAACCAAAAGGACAAGATATCGGCCTTTTATTCTTAACCGACTCAGCTAAGCCGATAACTAGTTCTTCATCACAATCAGTGTCTTCTACCTCATCGACAAATGACACCTTTTTGCTCCAATTCTTTTTAGGCTCAAAAACCCTAATGTCTTGATCAGAGATCCTTTGTACAAGATGACTAAGGCTTTCAAACTCCTAAGAAGCATACTTGTCCTAGAGATGTGGCAATAACCCTTGAAAAGCTAGATCGGCAAGCTGCCGATCATCCAGCACCAGGTTGTAGCACTTATTCTTCACAACTCGTAGCTTTTGCACAAAGCTCTCTACCGATTCATCATTACGTTGCCTCAATTTTACTAAATCGGTAAGCTTCTTTTCATGGACTCCAGCAAAGAAATACTTATGAAATTGTTTCTCTAGATCAGCCCAAGTAATAATAGAATTTGGTGGCAATGATATGAACCATGTGAATGCCGATCCAGACAAAGAAGATGAAAATAATCGAACTCTTAATTAATCTTTGCTAGCTGCCTCTCCATATTGAATAATGAAGCGATTAACATGCTTGTTGGGCATTCTTAACGTCATTACCAAAAGTAGACTTAGTTTTCTAATTCTGATAACGGCGCCAAAAATGCCGAACCTATCCCTCATGCCACTTAAGCCAAGTTGTCATCCCCAGCATGACATGAAAGACGCGGTATTGAAATATGCAATTGCTCTTCTGAATGAATAATAAATGAGATCTGCAAGTGCACAGATTAATACCGATGTAGCATTTTTTAACCGGGAAGTATTCTAGGTATCGTTATTTATATTTTTACCACTAGGAAGGGATTGCTAATCATCAATGTTGATTATGGAATGAAATATAGAATTGAGTATCTATCATTGCATGTGTAATAGAGAGCATTTATCTATCTCTTTCATACAGGGATAAATGTCACATAAAATATAGATAAGTATGAATGGTGACAAAGATAATTAATCTGATCAGCATAACTAGCCACATATAATAATGATAAGCACCTCAACAGATATTCTAGCAAGTCATTAGCATGGAATTAGGATGAACTACAAGAATATTTCCTAAGTTATTCTTAACTATAAAGTCTAGCATATCATAGTTAGTGCAATTATACTTGGCAATCATTGCGAGACAGGACTACGCCCATGCATAGTGATATTATCAAGGAAGATGAGAAATATAGCAATCACTCCCCTATAATAATGTTGCTCTGCCTGCCCTATACACGGGAGGGGGACTATATAAGAATCAATGGAGCTGTCACCACCAGAACTACCCCACGATCTGGCATATAGGGTACAATCGTAGATAAATACGATATAGGCACCACGCATACACAATACTTATCATTTACCCACTGTACACATGGATAAACGCTATACGATCCTAAACATGTATATAATTCCAATCTAACTAAGCCAAGCATATAACTATGATAAACTAAGAACGATATAATTGCAAATATAAACAAATAGAGCAAAGTCATAATCAATATATTGAAGTAGAGCAAAGTCATATTCATAATATTGACGAACAATGATGAACAAATGAAGAATAGTAGAGGAATTACCAAGAATCCTCTTGACAGATCCGAAAACCAATCGAAGATTGACTCCTTCTAGTTGTAATCCTATGTAGCTATGCTAAACTAGAGATCTAGTTGATGTGGTGGCTCTAGGGCTTGATCAGAGACTTCTTCTCCCAAGATGAATGAATGAATTAGGGTTTCAGAGGTGCCTCCTCCAAGGGCCAGGGGGCCTGCTTATATAGCCCTTCCAAATGAACGTGGGCCGTCGGATCAAACCGACCTTAATCGCACGATTTTCCTTAATCCCTTAGGTCGGTGGAGCATGATCCGTGAGACGGAGCCTGATTTGCCCAGGTAGCAGGGCGGGCGCCCAAGGGGGGAGGGCGGGCGCCCTGTCCCCGGGCCCGCTCGGCCTCCCGCTCGTTCCCGTGGCTTCTGGACTCTTCTAGATTAGGAAAAATTGCGCAGAATGTAATTATATCTATGTAAACCTGACGTGTGGGCCTTTCCGCCATATTTCCTGATAACCCCTGCAGAAATAGACAAACATCAAAACTCATGGAATTTTGTCAGATAAAACCCTAAGTCTGGGTGTCGGTTGCATTTGGGTCCTTTTCTCTATTTATTTGTTGATTATATTTGATACTTAAGGATCGTCAACAAACTCCCCCAAGCTTACCTCTTGCTCGTCCCTGAGCAAGGATAATCTCAATGATGGATCAGAAGTTGCTGTAATGCCTTTGAGTTTTGACGGTACACATGCTTTCAAATAAGATCTCATCTCTGAGTTAGAGTAAACCGTCAAGAATTAAAACTTACTCATTTTACCTTTCACCATGGGACTTGTAATCGTCACTTCTGTCTTGAGCAGTTAAAAGATAGAACGGTCTAGTTAAGCGCCATGTCTCTTATTCTTGATCAGCTATAGCTCTAGAGTTTTTGCAGATTTTC
Source organism: Sorghum bicolor (assembly GCF_000003195.3). Classification (NCBI taxonomy): domain Eukaryota; kingdom Viridiplantae; phylum Streptophyta; class Magnoliopsida; order Poales; family Poaceae; genus Sorghum; species Sorghum bicolor. Next base: position 22,667,009 of record NC_012873.2, on the reverse strand, counting down.
AAATAAAACTCAGAGATTCCTTGTATGACTCTCTCAGATCTCTCTTCTGTGGTATTTCCGGATCCTTACCAAGGCAGTGATGGTATATGCCTTCTCTCAAAGTATGTAGTATTTGTGGTATGAAGCATAGTGACCTTGCCTTCTATCTCACCCTACTTTAATAAGGCTTTTGATATCTGGAGCTCATAGGTGGGAGATAAAGTATACATACTTACAAGACATTTATTGCGTCCAACCATGGATCCAGAGAAACAGGTCAATAAGTCAAATCAAGATGTGCATGTGTGGCGAATGAATGGTGTATGGTGATGATGGTGATAACAATGGTGAAAGTCTAATTCTACTTGTGCTCTTTTGAGGGGACACATACCTTTCTTGCTTTTTGAAACTTTTGAGGAGAATGAGATGCTCTACATTTTCTTTTTCTTTCCTCTCAGGTCGGTATCTTGTACCCCTAATTCTACTGTCGGACACTTGTCCATTTTTACCTCTCGTCTCACTTTTTCTTTTCTTTTGAGGTTCCAGGCACTTGCCCCTTTTTATTTCCTCGTATCCTTTCTCTTTTTTTTTCTTTTTTTTAGAGCAAGTGGTAGTGTTTTAATGGTTATGTATAATTTTTAATGGTTTTCCTTGTCCATTTTTTTCATGGTTATGTATAATTTTTTTATTTTAATATAGTATAAGTATAAATGTAGATAGAAATACTTAGCGGGATAAATGGGGGTGCTCTCCCCCAAGCTGGATTTTGACATAATTTCTTCTGATGTAGCTAGCAGGTGGTGGTGTATTTGAAAGTCGACAGCACCCTGACAGCGATTAGAATGTCCTCCGTCTGCTAGTCTTCTTGATCCTTGAATTCTGTGGAGCTCAAATAGACTACAAAGCTTTGTGGAACTAATTAGGTGTTAGCATAAATATCTAGCCTTTATCATGTTGAGCCTCCTCAATAAATGCTACTTTCTTTGGTAGGATCACAATTTTATTTTTATATTTTCATTTTTATAGAGCAGAAGAATATTTTTATTTTATTATTATTTTTTTATGCCACCACAATGAATGTACTTATGGGTTTTATGCCACTTGTATACTCACATGGGGCTTACTGGTTTTAACATTTTTATTTTTCTTTTCAAGATGATATGAACCTGATTAACTGAACTAGCTATTTTTAACAAAAAGTAAATGATTTGAAAGGAAAGGGATAACTACCAAGTTTACCTCTTGGCAAGGCATTCGGTGTTTTTAAGTCCTCCGAACGGGACTCTCTGTTTTCTCAGTCGTCCTGGGATTCGCTGGATGGCGTAGTCGGTAGTTCCGGTGGCGCCTCCTCTTCATGTATAACTATCTTCTCTCTCCACACCTGACTCGGTGCTACGGTCTCCTCAGGACAGTTCTGTTCAAGCTGTATGTCTTCAGACCTTACCACTTCTCCTTCATAGTCTGCCCATCCGTCCTTGATGATTTGCCTCTTCTGGTTGCGGTTGCGTCGTCTTCTTCTTGTCCTGACCTGCTTAGAGTCTTCAACTATATAGTTAGGGTCAGTAAAATAGCGGCGTACCTTCTCAGAGGTGAAGTGCATGTGGACTTCTCTGGTTCCAATGTGGATGATTGCTTTAACGGTGCTGAGGAACGGTCTCCCAAGGATGATGTGTGGATCGTACTCGTCTTCTCCCATGTTAATAACCTAAAAGTCTGTATGGACAAAATTATCGTCTATTTTGACAGGGACATCAGTTACTATACCTTCAACCTTTCAGAATGTCTAATCTACCATCTGGACCTGAATGTATGTCGGTTTTAGGGGCATGGTTCCGAACAGGAGCTGATAGGTGACTACGGCCATTATGTTGACGCTCGACCCGGTGACTACGGCCATTATGTCGGTTTTAGGGGCAGAGGTTCTTCAATATTCCCCTTGGGAAACTTAGTGTCTGATCTGCAAGTTGCAACACATGGTTGTTTCTAATAAAGGACATGTAAAAATTTTTCATAGAGTACCCTGGCATAATGTTGACACTTGAGCCAAAGTCGCAGAGTGCTTCTGGGAAGTCCACCATGCCAATGGAGATCGGGATGACGGGGCATCCTGGATCGCCTCTCTTGACCGGCAGAATATCAGTAGTTACTTCCACAACAGGGTTACTCCAGTAGTTACCTGCATCAGACATGTCTACAAGATTTGCAGATTATAATCCTTCCGGTTGTGATGGTATACCGGGGTTAGTAGCAGGAACAGCAACAGCTATTTGATTTAACTAAGATTCAATCATTTTATTAAAGCTAATTTGATTCTTGATGGCAGTAGAGAAATTATCCATTCTATTATTTATATTTTCTAAGATTTTATCATTAGATGCCAATTTCTTAGATAGGTTATCCATTAGCTTTCCTTGATTAGACACTAACTCTCTCAGAGGTGGAAAATTATTATTATTACTGTAAGAATTATTACCTTGATAATTACCTAAGTAGTTAGGCCTCTGTTGATTCCATCCTTGATTTTGTTGAGGACGGTTATAGTAGTAGTAGTTGTTGTTGTTGATGTAGTTCACGTCCTCATGCATCTTAGGGCAGTGATTGCCTGAGTGTCCAGTATCTCCACACTCCTCACAAGTCATGTGAGAGTCGTAGACGTGCATGACTTCTTTCTTATCTCCAGCTCTATCAAGCTTCTTCATGAGCAGGTCTAGCTTGGTAGACAGCATGTCTACCTCCTTGAGCACCCATGGTCTCTGTGGCTTGTGGTATGGTGAGTGATAGGAATGCTCCTCCAGCTACAGCATCCATGGTCTCTCGGGCACTGTTGCCGAGCCCATGATAAAACGTCTGCATTAGTAGCCAGCTCTCCATTCCATGATGGGGACATTCTAGGATGTAGTCTTAGAAGCGCTCCCATGCTTCTGGAACGGATTCATCATGTTGTTGCTGAAAACTTGTAATTTTCCCACAGAGAGCATTGGTCTTGCCCATGGGAAAGAACATAGCCAGAAAGTTCATAGAGCAGAGTGCCCACGTAGTATTCTTCTCCTTTGTAGCGTAGAACCACTGCTTCCCTCTCCCCAACAGTGAGAATGGGAAGAGGCGAAGTAGTATAGCATCTCTGGGGACTTCTCACATGGTGAATGTGCTGCAAATCTCTAGGAAGTGTTGGAGATGAGCACTAGCATCTTCGTGCACCTTCCCACAGAACTGGTTGGCTTGCACCATGTTGATGAGCCAAGGCTTGAGCTCAAAGTTGCAGTCGATCTCCACAGCAGGTCCAGTGCAGATGTTGTCTGTAGTGGGAGCTAAGAACTCGTAGATCGACTTGTTTGCCATGGCTTTGAACTCGGTCGACAAGTTCCGGATGAAACTTCGGTGGTCTTCTGGTTTAGACGAAGCTTTACGCTGAAGTGTTGACGATCTGAGCTTGGCTTTGGTTTTTCTGAATAGTGCTTCGGAGTCATCAATAAAATTTCCTGGAAGATGTCTTCTATTCATACATTACCCTACATAAAATAATCAAAATAGAAAAATACAGGGGTAAAGCTGTGTTGATATTTGGGAGCACAATAAGGAATTGATCCGCAAGCGCACGGATATCGGTGAGCACTTCACCCGGGAAATTATCCAGAGTATCGTATTTATTTTTTTACCACTAGGAGAAAGAGTGCATCTGACTAACCGGTCTATTACTACTAACCCTTTAGGCAACAAAGAATGTCTCTCGATGTGAGAGATAAATAGAGAAGACTGCAACCGTAATCTCCTTCTAACCTTGGTAAGGATGATCTAATGTTCTATTGGAGAGGCTAACGGAATCTAGACACCACAAAGGATGTTCAACCCGCACCTATAAACCCTATCCTTCCTGCTAACGAGATATGGTCTGCAAAGGTAACTCGGTATTGTCACGTTCCTCACTACTACCACGGCCTAGCTAGTCAGGGAATATCTATGAGTACCCCAGCCTAAACACCACATTTACGCTAGCAATGATTACTCTAAACTCTACGCGAAGAGATTAAAGCAAACTCATAAACCAGAAGAACAATAAAACAAGAACTTACTAGAATTTAGAAGTCGAAATACTAAAGAATCCTAGGAGCAAGCTTCGGGTTAGGAGAACTTGATCCCGCAGGTACAAGCTTGGAGTAGACACCGACAGGCCGGGCTTCCTCCAATCTACACCTCCACTCTATCTCTCTCAATCTAGTAGAAACTAGAAGATCTATTTCTACTTTACATTGGTTGCTAAGCCTAAAAAGAAATATTATTTAGAGAAGAGGTTTTCCTTCGAGGGCGCCCCTCAATCTCTATGATAATTTCTTGTCTTCTCCAGGGGCCAGGGGGGTCTCCTTATATAGTCCTCCTCCTCTATGCGTTTTTGGGTCGGTAGGCGAGGTGGTACTACGTTATTCTTGATCCAATAGGTCGGTGGAACATCGTGTGCGAAGAGAGTCCCGAACGGAATCCAGCAGGGGGCGGGCGCCCAGGTCACCATGGCGGGCGCCCTAGGCCTGGCCCCTTTCGGCCTCTGCTTTCTTCCCGTGGCTTCTGGAGTCTTCTAGATGGTAGAAAATTACGTGGTGCGTTGATATCTCTATGTAATCCCGACATGTGGGCCTTTCTTCCTTATTTCCGGATAACCCACTGCAGAAACAGATAAACAACAAAACTCGTGGAATTCTGTCAGATCAAACCCTAATTCTAGGTGTTGGTTGCATATTGGTCCTTTCTCTTGTTTATTTGATAATTAAAACTGATACTTAAGAACCGTCAACAAATACCCCCATACTTAGGCTTTTACTCGTCCTCGAGAAAAGGATGGTTAAGAACAATACTTGGGGTAAAATATTCTAAAACATTCTTTATATTTGCAGGGTATTAAAATTCCTCTATGTACTGTAGTCAGGGAAGTATATGATTAAGAGTAAAGATCCTTTCTTCTCAATCCTGTTACTTGGAGTTTTTGTATCATTTTGAAAGAAAGCTAGCATACCTTTTTATCCTCATAGGTTCTCTCAGATCACTCATTATCTTTTATATATCTCACTGAGGCTGTTTTTATTTGTAAAAATTCTTAAGCATACTTACTTTGCATTTATTGCCTGATCAAAACGGGATCCGAGGAGGGGAGTGTCATACTCTTAGATCAAAGACTTTGGAAATTAAAATCTTTGTCAACCCTTGCTGGCATATTGCTTATTAGAGGGACCATGGGCTTATCATTTTTTTCTCTCTTTTTTTTTAATGGATACCGAGGTACCCCTAATTCTACTGCCGGACAGTTGTCCATTTTTCCTACGAGGTTGTCGAGCACTTGCTCCTTTTTATTTCCTCGAAATATCTTTATTTTTGCATAGCCCATGCCTCTAATGCAATAATACTTCGGAAGAGTGAATCTTTCTGAATAAATGTCTTGATCTTAGGAGCATGATAAATCTCTCAACAAGGGTCTAACTCATTTTGAACAAACTCAATACAGAGTAGATAGCTTTTATAATCATAATTAGTATTTTCAGTTTTTTATCAGGCATATAAAACACTGAGGATGGTAGCTAGAATTTTAAAGATTTTAAAATAAATTCTCCAAGCAACAATGATATCAAGAATAAGAAACTCTACCATCTCACATTTCATAGTGTCTTAAGTAACACAGGGTTTTAAAATGATTTTATAATAATTGCAAGTTTCAGGAAATATCACAGATTGAGATTAATCATGATTAGAAATATTTTAATCTTTTTAATTTGTCATGTCGGAAACAGTATTCTGCATAATCCAAGATATGTGTATGTGTAAAGTAAAGTGTGCAGAGTGTGCACCTGAATCGTGGAGTGGTGTAGTCGGAGTGTGTTTGGCATGTCGAGGGATCTCCCCCATACTTGTTTTCTGCTTTCTTGCACAAAAAATAAAGTAGAGACACACGAGACATAATAATAATAATAATAATAATAATAATAATAATAATAATAATAATAATAATAATAATAATAATAATAATAATAATAATAATAATAATAATAATAATAATAATAATAATAATAATAATAATAATATTCTTTATTAATCTTGAGGCATTTATTACAAATAACTAGTAGCAAACTGACGATAGTAGTAAACTGATAATAATAGTAAACCTAAACCGAATTTACAGATAGATGACTAAGATGCATTGCCTCAAGATCTAATCTAGATAACTTAGCGGCGCTCTAATTCCTTAATCTTCTTGTTGGCACTGGCAAGATCCTGTCTAAGGCCTAGTACGATGGTGTTGTGGTTAGAGAGCTGCCTAGTGAGGGAATTAATCGAGGACTGGAGGTCTATGATAACTCTGTCTAGTTTGCGAATGTCCTCATCAATATCCATTTTAGTCTTGCGACGCTTGGGAGGTGTCTCAAAAGCATTGATAGCGTGCTTCGGGGCTGCCTTTGGAGGGATAAAACGGACTTTAGCTGCTCTAATCCCTTCGAAGTAAGGCCTTTCTACCTCCGTAGTGTAGCGTACGCTGCTGATCTCACCGCTCCGGTTGGTCTTGACTCCAACGACTCTCTCATTGGGTCTAGGTGGAAGGATCCTTGTGCCGGTTGGCACCTTGATGGTGGTCTTCGTCTTAGATGATGATCCCTTGAGGAGTAGGGGTTGTAGCGGTGCGGTGAGAACTGGTTGAGCATGGTAGGATTGGGCGGAGCTGCGTTGGCGTAATGGCATGGCTTCTAGTTGTCGCTCTGTGTTGGCCGGGACGAGAGCACGGGCATCGGGGTCTTCCACCGGCTCCATGTTGAGGTTGAAGGGGACGACTTCCCAAACATCGTGGTACTTCTCGGCCATTGGAGCAGCAAGGAACTAATCAAGCTCTAATTGAAGAAGAAGATAAGGCTTGATGGCTTGGTGTTTGAAAACTGAGGTCAGGGGTCTGTTTATATAGGGGTCAAAAAGTACCTCTATGGGTTGTTCGGGTTGCTCCCGTCGATGTGCTTGCGAAGCTTTCCATCTGAGGGATTATTCGGATTTCCTTAAGTGCATTTTCCATGACAGAGAAAGTCGGGACCGAGGGGGAACAGGAGCTGTTCGCCCGCCCACCTGATCTGGGCGCCCGCCCTCTCTCTGGCCCCTCTGTGGGTCCACTTCCTCGAGGGTGTTATTAGATGCAAAACTATTTAGAAAAATATATATGACCCGAAAACGTGAGACTAAAAAGGTCGGGCTCTAATTCTCCATGGGAAGGTAAAAATGGACTACGTCTATTTCTTCTAATTCTTTATTGGGCTCTAAAAATAATTTAAGATGCTGACCATTTACCTTGAATAACGTACCTTCGTCATTTTGAAGTGTGATAGCTCCGTGGGATGATGAATTAATTACCTTGAATGGTCCTTCCCATTTGCTCCGGAGTTTTCCATGCCCGAAAAGCTTCACCCTGGAAATAAAAAGTAATACCTTATCTCTGGGTGTGAACTCCTTCTTGATTCTCTTGTCATGCCACCTTTTGACTCTTTCTTTGTAGATCTTCGAATTGTGATATGCTTTCTCTCGCCATTCCTCCAATTCTAATAGTTACATTCTTCTATAATCTCCAGCAGCATCTAGGTCCATATTCCATCTCTTTATGGCCCAGTGTGCTTTGAACTCTAGTTCAACAGGTAGATGGCAAGTCTTCCCGTACACCAATTAGTATGGAGACATTCCAATTGGGGTCTTGTATGCTGTTCGGTATGCCCAGAGTGCATCGGGTAACTTGTCTTTCCACGCCGTTCCCATTTCATTTACTATCTTCTGAAGAATATTCTTGATTTGTTTGTTGGAAGTCTCTGCTTGGCCACTTGTCTGAGGATGATAGGGGGTAGCGACGTTGTGACGGATTCCATGTTTTGATAGATATTGCTTGAAGCGTTTGTCGATGAAGTGTGCTCCTCCATCACTTATCACTACTCTGGGGACTCCAAATCTTGGAAATATAATTTCTTCAAACATCCTCTTTGAACTGATGTTGTCGGCATGCTTGCAAGGTAATGCCTCTACCCATTTGGAGACATAGTCAACTGCCACCAAGATGTACTTGCACTTCTTTGATGGAGGAAATGGACCCATGTAGTCTATTCCCCAGACATCAAAGAGCTCAATCTGAAGGTTGTTGGTGAGTGGCATTGCATCCCTTGTATTTATGTTTCCGTATCTTTGACATGGCCCACATCTTCTGATATATTGCTTCATATCTTCATACATTGTAGGCCAGTAGAATCCACACTGCCAGATCTTTGAATGTGTGCGGAATGCTCCATAGTGACCTCCATATGGTGATGAATGACATCTGTTGATGATCTTCCATCCTTCCTCAGTGGTCACACACCTCCTGAGTAAGCCATCAGAGCATACTCGGAAGAGGTATGGCTCATCCCATATATGTGAACGACTTTCTTGAATAAGCTTCTTCTTGTTTGCTCCTAGTGGTACATACCCTGAAACCATAAAATTAACAATACCTGCATACCAGGGGTCAGACCTGTTAATCCCGTAGAGCATGTCGTCCCAGAGTGAATCATTGATGGGGGTTTCCTGTAGACTCTTAAAGTACATTCTAGACAAATGATCAGTAACAGAATTTTCTACTCTCTTTTTATCTTTTATTTCTAAGTCAAATTCTTGGAGTAATAAGATCCATCTAATCAGGCGAGGTTTAGCATCTTTTTTAGTGAGCAAATATTTTAGTGCAGCATGATCAGTGTAAACAATTATTTTAGCTCCAACTAAATAAGATCTAAATTTATCAATGGCAAAGACAACAGCCAGAAGCTCTTTTTCAGTGGTTGCATAGTTAAGTTGAGCTCCTGTCAAAGTTTTACTGGCATAAGCAATTGCATAATGCTTCTTATTTTTAGTTTGTCCCAATACTGCCCCCACAGCATAATCACTAGCATCACACATAAATTTCAAAAGGCAATGGCCAATCAGGGGGTTGAATGATTGGTGCAGAGGTGAGTGCTTTCTTTAATAAATTAAAAGATGTTAGACATGCATCATCAAATTCGAAAGGAGCATCCTTGGCTAGCAAAAGAGTAAGTGGTCTAGCAATGAATGAAAAATCTTTTATGAATCTACGATAAAAACCAGCATGGCCAAGAAAGCTTCGAATTCCTTTTATATTCACAGGTGGAGGTAGTTGTTCAATTACTTCAATTTTAGCTTTATCCACCTCAATACCTTTTTCAGACACTAAGTGTCCCAGCACTATTCCTTCTCTAACCATAAAATGACATTTTTTCCCAATTAAGGACTAAGTGCTTTTCTTCACATCTTTGCAAAACCTTGTCTAAGTTTTCAAGACAACTAACAAAAGTTTTTCCATAAACAGAGAAATCATCCATGAAAACTTCCATAATCTCTTCAATCATATCAGAAAATATAGACATCATGCATCTTTGAAAAGAAGCTGGTGCATTACATAACCCGAAAGACATTCTACGGTAAGCATAAGTTCCATATGGGCATGTAAAAGTGGTTTTGCTTTGATCATTAGGATGGATCGGGATTTGGTGATACCCTGAATATCCATCTAAGAAACAGAAGAACGAATGGTTCACTAACCGCTCTAGCATCTCATCTATGAAAGGTAAAGGAAAGTGATCCTTTCTCGTGGCTTTGTTTAGTTTTCTATAGTCTATGCACATCCGCCATCCTATGACGGTGCGTTGCAGAATTAGCTCATTCTTTTCATTCATAATAACAGTCATGCCTCCCTTTTTAGGCACAACTTGAACTGGGCTTACCCACTCACTGTGCGGCACAGGATATATAATCCCTGCATGCAGCAACTTTATAACTTCCTTTTTAACTACCCCTCTCATAGTGTTATTAAGTCTACGTTGGGGTTCTCGAGAAGGTGAAACAGAAGGATCTGTTGGAATACGATGGGTACAAATCATAGGACTGATTCCTGTAAGATCATGGAGTGAGTAGCTGAACACTGAGTGATGTTTCTCAAGAATAGTCATTAATCGCAGAGTTTGGTCCTGAGTGAGTATATCGCTAATGATCATAGAAAACTCTGGATTATTGTTTAGGAAAGCATAGGTAAGACCGGGTGGTAAAGTTTTAAGCTCTAGGTGTTTCTGCAAACTCATCTAAGGGTTCAGGTTCAGAAGGTTCGGCTTCTTCTTCTATGAAGAACAGAGTTTCGTCTTCTAAGTCTAATTCTTCTAAAAGCTCTAGAGATGCAGCCTTTACCTCCTCCATAGGATCAGGCAAATGATATGATTCGGCCTTATTGTTTAAGGAGTGTGAAATTGTTATTGGGAATTTAAAGGTTTTTCCAAAAGAAATGTGTAGCTTTCCAGTATGACCTTCATAAAGGAGTCTTCTAAAAGGTTGTCCTATCAACATGTCAAAGTCCCATGTATCAAAGATATAGAAGTTCAAATGAACCATGGAGCCTTCTACTGTAAGAGGTAGGACATTAATAATTCCAAGACTGGGGACTAATCGTCCCGAAGATTCCTTTATGACCTTTGTTGTGGGGGTGAAGACATGATTTTTAAATAGTTTAAGTGCAAAAGATTCAGACATGATGTTGATCCCCACAACAGGATTATAGAGAGCATTAAATCGATCAGAATTATAAGCACAACGTATAGTTATAGAGGGTGTGTCCAAACGGATCACATCAGAGGAAAGCTCTGATTCCTCCAACCATTCGCTACTTATGACTGAGATAAGCTCTCTTAATTGATATTCACTTGGCAAATAAATGCTAAACTGGCCGTCTTGGGGTTTGTCAATAGAATGGTAGTTTGAAATGTTTCCAAAATCGACAAAAAGATTGGATTCTATATCCAGCATGAAGTCCGGTGGTGGAATTTCTTCCTCTTGTGGCTCAGAACTTGGGATAGCTAAAGTAGATGAAGAATTTGGCAGAGTGTCTACTTCGGCTTCGTAGGTTTCATCATGAAGGGTATTATCCATCTCAGCTTCTAGGATTCTATCTAAGATCACTCTAGCTTCATCAGTAGGGATGCGAAAGAAAGAACCTCTAGACATTGTGTGTAGCATTTGTTTGTGATTTTTCTGAAGACCTTGAAAAAAGTGAAATAAAAGAACAGGGTCTTCAAGATTAAGGTTTGGACCAGATTCTAAAAGATCAGAAAAATATTTCCAGGATTTTCCCAAAGTTTCATTATCTTTTTGTTTAAAAGATAGGACTTCGAGTCTAAGGTCGGCTATACGGTCGAGGGAATAGAAATCTAGACAAAAGTTGGCTCGTAAAACTCCCCATTCACCTTGTTGTTGACTTACCTTCTGACTGTACCATTGTCTAGCTTCTCCCCTTAAAGAAATAGGAAAAAGCTTCCAACATAAAGTTTTATCAGATATGCCTTCAATGCGAAGACAATCACATGTTTGCTCAAAATCTCTAATATGAAGGTAAGGGTTTTCGTCTTCCTTTCCTGAAAAAGATAGGTTTTGAATCATGGCAATCAACCTAGAACTTAACTTATACTGGGATGTTTGGATACGCTGTGATGATTCCCATGGTAAAAGGTCAGTTACTGAAGGGATTGCAGATTCATGGATCGATTTAGAATTTTGGTTTTCCATAAGGTAAGAATAAATAAAATAAATAAAGAATAAAAAAGATAAGAAAAGATAAAAGTATAGATACAAGCTAGTAGTAAGACTCAAGGTTATCTCAGCAAACCGTCTTTCTCCCCAGCAACGGCGCCAGAAATGCTTGTTGAAAATTGGGAACGCAATAAGGAATTGATCCGCAAGCGCACGGATATCGGTGAGCACTTCACCCGGGAAATTATCCAGAGTATCGTATTTATTTTTTTACCACTAGGAGAAAGAGTGCATCTGACTAACTGGTCTATTACTACTAACCCTTTAGGCAACAAAGAATGTCTCTCGATGTGAGTGATAAATAGAGAAGACTGCAACCGTAGTCTCCTTCTAACCTTGGTAAGGATGATCTACTGTTCTATTGGGGAGGCTAACGGAATCTAGACACCACAAAGGATGTTCAACCCGCACCTATAAACCCTATCCTTCCTACTAACGAGATATGGTCTGCAAAGGTAACTCGGAATTGTCACGTTCCTCACTACTACCACGGTCTAGCTAGTCAGGGAATATCTATGAGTACCCCAGCCTAAACACCACATTTACGCCAGCAATGATTACTCTAAACTCTACGCGAAAGCAAACTCATAAACCAGAAGAACAATAAAACAAGAACTTACTAGAATTTAGAAGTCAAAATACTGAAGAATCCTAGGAGCAAGCTTCGGGTTAGGAGAACTTGATCCCGCAGGTACAAGCTTGGAGTAGACACCGACAGGCCGGGCTTCCTCCAATCTACACCTCCACTCTATCTCTCTCCATCTAGTAGAAACTAGAAGATCTATTTCTACTTTACATTGGTTGCTAAGCCTAAAAAGAAATATTATTTAGAGAAGAGGTTTTCCTTCGAGGGCGCACCTCAATCTCTATGATAATTTCTTGTCTTCTCCAGGGGCCAGGGGGGTCTCCTTATATAATCCTCCTCCTCTATGCGTTTTTGGGTCGGTAGGCGAGGTGGTACTACGTTATTCTTGATCCAATAGGTCGGTGGAACATCGTGTGCGAAGAGAGTCCCAAACGGAATCCAGCATGGGGCGGGCGCCCAGGTCACCAGGGCGGGCGCCCCAGGCCTGGCCCCTTTCGGCCTCTGCTTTCTTCCCATGGCTTCTGGAGTCTTCTAGATGGTAGAAAATCACGCGGTGCGTTGATATCTCTATGTAATCCCGACATGTGGGCCTTTCTTCCTTATTTCCTGATAACCCCCTGCAGAAACAGATAAACAACAAAACTCATGGAATTCTGTCAGATCAAACCCTTATTCTAAGTGTTGGTTGCATATTGGTCCTTTCTCTTGTTTATTTGATAATTAAAATTGATACTTAAGAACCGTCAACAAGCTGTACGAGAGAATTGATAATCTCAATCATATTAGTGATGCGAATGATGACTCAAAATTCCGTATTCATTCCTTATTAGTAATCAACCTTCCCCGGCAACGGTGCCAAAAATGCTTGTTGGGCATTCTTAACGTCATTACCAAAAGTAGACTTAGTTTTCTAATTCTGATAACGGCGCCAAAAATGCCAAACCTATCCCTCATGCCACTTAAGCCAAGTTGTCATCCCCAACATGACATGAGAGATGCGGTATTGAAATATGCAATTGCTCTTCTGAATGAATAATAAATGAGATCTGCAAGCGCACAGGTCAATACGGATGTAGCATTTTAACCGGGAAGTATTCCAGGTATCGTTATTTATATTTTTACTACTGGGAAGGGATTGCTAATCATCAATGTTGATTATGGAATGAAATATGGAATTGAGTATCTATCATTGCATGTGTAATAGAGAGCACTTATCTATCTCTTTCATACAGGGATAAATGTCACATAAAATATAGATAAAGTATGAATGGTGACAAAGATAATTAATCTGATCAGCATAACTAGCCACATATAATAATGATAAGCACCTCAACAGATATTCTAGCAAGTCATTAGCATGGAATTAGGATGAACTACAAGAATATTTCCTAAGTTATTCTTAACTATAAAGTCTAGCATATCATAGTTAGTGCATTTATACTTGGCAATCATTGTGAGACAGGACTACGCCCATGCATAGTGATATTATCAAGGAAGATGAGAAACATAGCAATTACTCCCCTGTAATAATATTGCTCTGTCTGCCCTATACACGGGAGGGGGACTATATAAAAATGAATGGAGCTGTCACCACCATGAACTACCCCGCTGTTGGCTATTTTAAACGCAAACAGAAAAATACACAAGCGCACGGATACCGATGTAGCCTTCACCCAGGAGTATTCTAGAGTATCGATTTTCCACAGGGAACATGAGTGTACTAATTAAGATCCAAGATCACCCAAGGATAACTATATAATTATTTTTGGCGGGAAGATAGGAAGTTTCCTGAGAGTTCTCTAGTTGATCTAAGAATCAAGAATTACTTCAAAGATTATTTATTTCGGGACATCAAAACACTAACCACAGAAAGAGATGAGAAGGGGGCTAGGAAGCTCTAACTACGGTCCTACAAACACCGATCCAAACGAGGTGGAATACGTCGACCGTTAGGGCTATCACTACCCTAGGGCTACCACAACAATCCGCAGGATTGGGTGCAATTCCAGGTAATTGCAAGACTAAACACCATGTCTAATCTATTAATTACTACTCTAGCGTTATAAAGACTAGAGCACTTGATGCAAGCGAGAATCCAATAAATAACTTGAATGTAAATAAAATTAATTAAAGAACTCAGGAATTATGAATTGAAGAACTTGTAGAACGATGAAGAACGAACCAGTTACTGCAAAAGTATAATGTTGAGGAAGATCCGACAGATCTGGCTCCTCCTCTGCTCTCCTCTTCTCTCTCCCTATTTTCTAGATTACAACTAGAACTAACTAGAACTAGAACTAGAGGAACTAGAACTAGAACTAGATGAACTAGAGGGATCCTCTTTACTTGGATGAAGAATTGAAACTCTAACTTTGATTCTGTAGAAGAGGTATGCTCTCCAGGGGCCAGGGGGCCTTGCTTATATAGTCTTTTCAGATGAAACTGGGCCGTCAGATCAAACTGACATTAATCGCATGGTTTTCCTTGATCCCTTAGGTCGGTAGAGCACGATCCGCGAAGTTGACCCTGATTGGGCACAGAAGGTGGGCGGGCGCCCTGGTCTCTAGGGCGGGCACCCTGGGCCAGGCCCCGTTCTGCTTCCACTTCGTTCCCGTGGCTTCTGGAGTCTTCTAGATGATAGAAAATTGCGCGGCACGTTAATATCTCTATGTAAACTCGACGTGTGGGCCTTTCCTCCGTATTTCCTGATAACCGCCTACTAAAATAGACAAACACCAAAACTCGTGGAATTCTGTCAGACAAAACCCTAAGTCTGAGTGTTGGTTGCATATAAGTCCTTTTCCATGATTAGTTGACGGTTAAATGTGAGCATTAAGGACCGTGAACAAGCTCCCCCAAGCTTAACCTTTGCTCGTCCCTGAGCAAAGATAGACTCAAGAGTTTCTGCAGTGGTTTTATGTCTTAAAGGTACACATGCATTCAAACAAGACCTCATCTCTGGGTTAGGGTAAACTGTTAAGACTTAAAAACTTACTCATTTTACCTTTCACCATGGAGCTTGCAACCGTCACTTGTGTCTTGAGCAGTTAAAAGATAGAACAGTCTAGTCAAGCGCCATGTCTCTTGTTCTTCGATTAACTATAGCTCTGGAGTTTTTGCAGATTTTCAAATAAAACTCAGAGATTCCTTGTATGACTCTCTCTAGTCTCTCTTTTGTGGTATTTCTGGATCCTTACCAAGGCAATAATGGTGTATACCTTCTCTCAAAGTATGTGGTATTTTTGGTATGAGGCATAGTGGCATTGCCTTCTCATTCACCCTACTCTAATAAGATTTTGATATCTGGAGCTCATAGGTGGGTGACAGCTAATACATACTTACAAGACATTTATTGCATAGTCAAACCATGGATCCAGAAGAACAAGTCAATAAGTCAAATCAAGATGTGCATGTGTGGCGAATGAATGGTGAAATGGTGAAAATAATGGTGAAAGTCTAATTCTACTTTTGCTCTTTTGAGGGGGTACATACCTTCCTTGCACTTGAGGCTTTTGAGGGGAATGAGATGCTCTATATTTTATTTTTCTTTTCTCTCAGGTGGGTATCTTGTACCCCTAATTCTACTGTCGGACACTTGTCCATTTTTACCTCTCGTCTCACTTTTTCTTTTCTTTCGAGGTTCCGGGCACTTGCCCCTTTTTATTTCCTCGTATCTTCTTCTTTTTTTTATGAGCACTCACCTCTTTAAATAATGTAGCAAGTGGTAGTAACCGAAATAACTTGAGCATTTATTTCACAGGGGAAAACAGAAATAGGAAAATGTTTTTGGCTCTCCTGGATTAGGAGTAGAATATTTTTGGGTGGTTCTGGAGATGGAAATGGGTGGATATATGTGGATGCGTACTTCTGGAGTAGAAGTAGCATGTGTGAGTGAACGTGCAAGTGAATCTTGATTTTAACCACATGACAAGCTCCTAAGGGTCTACACAACTTGACCACACTCAATGCTCATAAGCAGTAAAAAAGTAAATGTGTGGCTCAAAGTCTAGCAAGCACGTATATATGGCTGTGGTAGGAATTTAAACTCTCATCATACAGGAACTCATCATGTGATATTTTAAAGATTTTCAAAGATAAAATTCTCTAGAATTCTAGCATCTCTAGGAACAGATAAACAGCAGCTCAACCTTCTCATATCGTATCCATTAACGACTTAGACTTTAGATCAAGTACTGTTCCCACAAGTTCAGGTTTAGAGCAAATCTTAACTAATAACAGTCATGCCTAAAATTGAGAGAGATTTCAATTTTGAGAACTAGTCATGGCAGAGCAACCATTCATCATTTCCATGTGAGAGCTTATCATGAGGGTTCATAGCAAACTTTATCTATTTATTTATTTAGCAAATTAAGCAAAGATATATATATAAGCACAAAATCTTTATTTGGGTTTTTATGATTATGCATCTTTTTATTATTTGAGTAAAGTATAATCGTGAATAGAAACACTTAGCTGGATGAATGGGGGTGCTCTCCCCCAAGCTGGATTTTGACGTAATTTCTTCTGGTGTAGCTATCAGGTGGCGGAGGTGTATTTGAATGTCGGCACTACCCTGACAGCGATTAGGATGTCCTCCGTCTGTTAGTCTTCTTTGATCCTTGAATTCTGTGGAGCTCAAATAAACAACAAAGCTTTGTGGAACTGGTTAAGTGTTAGCATAAAATCTCTTAGTCGTTATCATGTTGAGCTTCCTCTAATAAATATTACTCTCTTTGGTAGGATCATAAATTTATTTTTATATTTTCATATTTATAGGACAGGAATATATTTATTTTATTTTTACGCCACCACAGTGAATGTACTTATGGGTTTTATGCCACGAGCATATTCACATGGGGCTTACTATTTTTAACATTTTTATTTTCTTTTCAAGATGATATGAACCTGATTAACTACGCAAACTATTTTAAATAATTGAAAGGAAAAGGATAACTACCAAGTTTACCTCTTGGCAAGGCGTTCGGTGTTTTTAAGTCCTCCGAACGGGACTCTCTGTTTTCTCAGTTGTCCTGGGATTCGCTGGATGGCGTAGTCGGTGGTTCCGGCGGCACCTCCTCTTCGTGTATAACTATCTTCTCTCTCCACACCTGACTCGGTGCTACGGTCTCCTCGGGATAGTTCTGTTCAAGCTGTATATCTTCAGACCTTACCACTTCTCCTTCATAGTCTGCCCATCCGTCCTTGATGATTTGCCTCCTCTGGTTGCGGTTGCGTCGTCTTCTTCTTGTCCTGACCTGCTTAGAGTCTTCAACTATATAGTTAGGGTCACTAAAATAGCGGCATACCTTGTCAGAGGGGAAGTGCATGTGGACTTCTCTGGTTCCAATGTAGATGATTGCTTTAACGGTGCTGAGGAACGGTCTCCCAAGGATGATGGGCGGATCGTACTCGTCTTCTCCCATATCAATATCCTTCAATCTTTCGGAATGTCTGATCTGCCATCTGGAGCTGGGTTGTCCTTTTTGGTCAGGAACGGTGACTTAAATCGACGATCTTGACCTCCTTGAACTGCAGTGACCATCTTAGCTGACTCGGTCCATATTTGCTTGTTCCTATTCCTCCTGTTGGTCCTCTTCCTTGGTTCATGTCGGGATTGCTCTGAGATTTGTGTAGTCTTGTTCTTGAGGGAAAACGTCTCCTATCTTCCCTTGATGTAGAAACTGATCTTGGCAGCACTAGCGTAGATGACAGCTCCTGAGGTGTTCAGGAATGGCCTCCTCGGACGCAGAGGTTCTTCAATATTCCCTTTGGAAAACTTAGCGTACGATCTGCAAGCTGCAAACACATGGATGTTTCTAATAAAGGATGTGTAAAGAATTTTTCATATAGTACCCTAGGCATAATGTTGACGCTGGAGCCAAAGTCGCAGAGTGCTTCTGGGAAGTTCACCATGCCAATAGAGATCGGGATAACAGGGCGTCCTAGATCGCCTCTTGACCGGCAGAAGGTCAGTAATTAATTCCACAATAGGGTTACTCCAGTAGTTACGTCCTCAAGCGTCTTAGGGCAGTGATTGCCTGAGTGTCAAGTATCTCCAGTGTGTTTGTGCTCGTGGATCCAGGTTTTTCACTTGGAGTCTGGGAGTTGTAAAACTCCTTCATATTTTGCTCGAAGTGTACCTGCTCATAGAGACAAGGCAGAGATCAAGTGCTTGGGCGCTGTTGGTGGAAAAACACCAACAGAACCAAAAGTGTATTTGTTCTTCTCTAACCTTAAGCATAGTGAGCAAGACAGAGTTGATGGATAATAAGATCATGAGTGTAGCATTTAAAACATTTGTCAGATCAGATCGCTCAACCTAATGGAAAGATAATCTATCTATACTTATGTTTTTGTTTTATATATATATATATCTCTTCCAAAGATTGTGTGTGTAACATTTTAGCTCATATGATTAGGAGTGTCGAATCACAACGGTGGAAGGACTAAATATATTGAATCGACTTGGTTAGTTAATCTAGAGTTGTAAATCATACATGTTTGTCTCTTTTATTCATGTGAATGCCAGAACCAATGAGAAGCTTATAAAAAGTGATAGTCAAGTACCTTAAGATTTTCCCTTACTTGAAGAGTGATGGTACAGTATCACCTTGTGGAAGCTTTCCTTTCTTAGCGGTTGTGCATCATGTTTGTGGCACCCTCCATGGATCATCTCTTGTGAGCTATGCCTTCCTTGTGTAAATTGTTAACCTTCATGTGTCTCTCTCTTTGTCTCCAATGTGGGTTTATCTCAGGACTTCCCAAGTCAATATTGAAAGGTTTCCTGCAGGGGTTAGTCCAACAGAATATCCAATGTCTACTATAGCATATTGTCGGCTCAAAAATCAACCTATACACCATGTCTAATTTGATTTACGAGGGCATTTTAACCTAAGCACCATGCTTAATTTAAAATCCCTTGGAAGTAAGATCATCATTCCTAAACTAAGCACCATGCTTAATTAAGAGATAAATGAAACTACTCCAAACCTAGACATATACTAAAGCAAATAAAGGTAGCATGAGAGCATTTATAGAGATCTACTTAAGTGGAGATGAAGTAGTGTGATTAGTATTTAACAAATTGAGCATGTCTCAAAGGTAGGGATAACCAACACAGCAACATGGCAAAGGATGTTTCTATGTAAAGTACTCCCCCAAGCTTGAATTTTGCAAAATTCAAGTTTGGATGAATTTAATTCAATGTTGTATGATGATTGGTTGGACATACCTTGTGCTTGTCATTCATCCGATCTTCTTGCTCCAATCTTGGAAAGGTTAGTGGCAAGAATACCCGAAGGAATTTTTTACAATTATCCTTATATGCTCAATACACAAGGTAATGTTGCAAATAATTAAAAGCTCATGTTACGATCTGATCAGTGCTTATTTTAGGACACTAAGTTTGTCCTTGGGAAACCATCAATTTATGTCGGCGAAGTGGTTTCCCCTCCAACACTGACCTATATCAAGATCAACTCAACGAGATCTGCAATATTTATTATAGACATATGCATCGACAATCGCCCTTTTAAAGTTTTTATAAATAGACAGGAAGAGGGGGTTGGAGATCTTGAATGTGGTGATGTTGGAGAAACCAAAAGATTGAGAAGATGTTGTATATGAGCATGGAGTAAACGAAGTGGCTATGAAATAAATTCCATGCTCATTAATGTTTGGAGTGAAATCCATGTGGTGTGGTGAAAATGGTAAGGTGAGTGTGATAAAAAAGGAAAAGAAAAAGGATACATGGACGACTTGGTTCGAAACTAGCACAGCTACCGTTCTCCGGCAACGGCGCCAGAAAGCTTGTTGGGTATTTTAAACACAAACAGAAAAATCCGCAAGCGCACGGATACCGATGTAGCCTTCACCTAGGAGTATTTCAGAGTATCGATTTTCCACAGGGAACGTGAGTGTACTAATTAAGATCCAAGATCGCCCAAGGATAACTATATAATTATTTTTGGCGGGAAGAGAGGATGTTTCCTTAGAGTTCTCTAGTTGATCTAAGAATCAAGAATTACTTTAAAGATTATTTATTTAGGGACATCAGAACACTAACCACAGAAAGAGATGAGAAGGGGGCTAGGAAGCTCTGACTACGGTCCTACAAACACCGATCCGAACGAGGTGGAATACGTCGACCGTTAGGGCTATCACTACCCTAGGGCTACCACAACAATCCGCAGGATTGGGTGCAATTCCAAGTAATTGCAAGACTAAACACCATGTCTAATCTATTAATTACTACTCTAGCGTTATAAAGACTAGAGCACTTGATGCAAGCGGGAATCCAATAAATAACTTGAATGTAAATAAAAGTAATTAAAGAACTCAGGAATTATGAATTGAAGAACTTGGAGAATGATGAAGAACGAACCAGTTGCTGCAAAAGTATAATGTTGAGGAAGATCCGACAGATCCGGCTCCTCCTCCGCTCTCCTCTTCTCTCTCCCTATTTTCTAGATTACAACTAGAACTAACTAGAACTAGAACTAGAGGAACTAGAACTAGATGAACTAGAGGGATCCTCTCTACTTGGATGAAGAATTGAAACCCTAACTTTGATTCTGTAGAAGAGGTATGCTCATCAGAGCCCAGGGGGCCTTGCTTATATAGTCTTTTCAGATGAATCTGGGCCATCGGATCAAACCGACATTAATCGCACGGTTTTTCTTGATCCCTTAGGTCGGTGGAGCACGATCCACGAAGTTCAGCCTGATTGGGCACAGAAGTTGGGCGGGCGCCCTTGTAACAGAACCGTCCAATTTATAAGAATTCAAGTGAATTAGCGATCACGGAGGCAGGACTTGAACCCATATAAACCCGGTAGTCCGACAAAATCTCAAAAGACCTCGATTCAACCAACATACAACCAAGACCGTACATGATCAAGCATCGCCATCACAGATTACATACATTCATCACAGAACATAGTTTTACATCACATCAGAGTTTAAACATGGTTATTACAAACCGGTTTGGTAGCGGAAACAAAGTAGTTTTAAAACGTCACACACTCAGTTTATATTACATGCCAGTTCCATGGTCAAACCCAACAAAAGCACAACTGAAGATAGAGAAGATGATCACGCCCATGATCTATTCATCATCCGCAGCCGGATGATGGCAGTTAGCACAATAGCCGTGATAAACGACGTCGTCTGCAACAGGGGTAAATAAAACCCTGAGTACGAGAAGGTACTCAGCTAGACTTACCCGTCATAAACCAGAAATAAAGTGACACCAAAAGAGTATGCAAGGCTGATCTTTGTGGACTGGTTTGACTCACCTTTTGCATAAAGGCTTTAGATGTAAGTAACTCATTTATAATATTTTAGCAGCAGGTTCATCCCTTAGCAACTATTCACTAGATTAGCACCTGTTCTAAGCACACACTTGAGTAATTAAGCATTTCAATAATAACCATATCTGGATTATCACTTTGCTATCAACATTCTCATCATAACCATTAAGTTTACTTAGTGAATTCTACGTTGCCGCTGCCCAAGTCAAGTTCTCACTATCCGGGAGAGACGGCGATTCGAATCGATTCCTATCCAGCTGGAGGGGTATTCCTAACACTCACCCAAGCATACTTCATGAGGGCAGCTCGGATCACCTTTAGCACAACTCCGGACCAATTCGCGGGTCCGTCCAGCGCCGTACCCCTAGGGACCGCCAATCTGCCAGGGTCAGGAGTCTAACCTGACTCCTCGGACTTATGCCATTGACTCCCCGCACATACTTACTCCCAACCGGGGTGCGCACTCATACAGAATGGGGTATCCGGCCTGAGTTGCACTCGTAGGCTTCGCGGTCGGAATGACTTATCCGGCCAACTAAGTGATAGGCATGCGTTCAACATGACACGGGGACGTACAGCGATTCGGTCCTTAACCGACACAGACGGGGATAGATTCACACCCAAGACATCCATGCCTTGTTGCTGCACTATCGTCATCCCGCCTGGTCTCAAGTTCATTATTAGCACATGGTTATTTCCACGATAGCAAATATAGCCAACCGTGATCAGCATCCACCTATCTCTCGCAGGTGACAGGAAATCACCCGGCTTCTACCGAGCTAAGCATGGCTAAGCATCATTTCGATCCTGGACCTACTTAGGTGAGGTATAAGGTGGACAAGGTAGTCATTATGCAGCAAGGGTGTCATATCAACGCCTAACATTTAGTGCAACAATACATAAACATAGTCAATTGATAGCTGGATATGATATAAAAATATAGTAGGAGGCTTATAATGCTCAGGGGCTTGCCTTCAACATAGGTGGACGGTCGGGACACTCCGGTAAGTCCTCCTCAGCTCCTTGAGGTGGCTCCCCTTGTTGACCTTCCGACTCCGGCAGCTCGAACTCCAACACGGTCACGCCCTTGGGTACACCTATGTATGCATGACAAGGAGATGAATATAGAGAATGGACATATGATGCATGATGTCATGATGAAGAGCCAAAGGAACATAAAATAAGGTATAACATGAGCATACACTCCTAAAATTAAGTGAATCATAGGATAACAAGTAAGTGCATACTTCTTCTCTGGTAGAGAGGCTAACTAGACAAATTAAACAACCTTAGTCACTCCTATTCAGCCACTGGTTTTGTAGACAGACCAACTTGTCACAAGTTTCAGCTATAACTTAATCATCAGTTGGACAAACTAAGCAAGTAAATACTTTCTGGAAATCTTAGCAAATTATCTACAATTCACTTTTAGACACCCCAGCATGATTCCCAACCGAAATAGGCCAAAACATACAAAGTTGGCTGGCTGTCCTGGAAACTCCAGAGAGCAAGCACTTTGTAGCAGCCACTTGTAACATTCATAACTTTTAAACTACTCAATCAAATGTCATGAAACTTGGAAACAAAGTAGATAAGCAAGTTAGCTACAAGTTTGTTGTAGACAAGTTTCCCAGAAAACATCATCTTCAATTAGTTCTTAAGCAATTGCTATCAGCTACCCAGAATTGTTCTAGGAAAGGCATAAATAGCAAAAATAATATTTTGCACATAACAAGAATGTATCAAAGGGTCAATCCAATTGCACCAGTAGATGGAACATGTCTAAGAAACACTAGAAAACATCTTGGCAAGGTCTAAACTCATTTTCATCATCCCCTTTTTCATTTATTTAATTATTAAGGTGATTTAATGAGCATGCATCCCAAGTGCTCTAAGAATTCTAAGAAAATTACAACAAGTTACTTATGCTAACACAAGGTTACTGTTAAATTTTCAGGGCACTTGCACATAAATATTGTGACATACAAAAATAACAAGCTAGCAAAGGCATGCAAGGCATAAATGTGAAACCCTATCAAAAAGTGTCAAACAACAGATTTCAAATTTTTCCTAGCTTTGTTTACCCCTAAGTACAACACTCAGCAAGTTTCACCACCAAAGGAGTCATACTTTATTTATTAAAAATACCACAAGAAACTCCTATTTGAACAAGAAATATTTATAACTTCACAATCAGGCTTCCAAAAATCATGATAAATTTATCAGAGCCTATTGATATCATAAGAAACAACACCCTAAATTTGCATGGCCAACAGATCAGGAGATCTCAAGATTAATTACCTCCTAATAGACCAAGATTAAATTATATCTATTTATTTCTACAAAAACATGGCATGTTTCATATTTTTATTAAAAACTAGACTTATGCAAGAACCTAACAAAATTAGAGCCATGTCATTTGGATCTATAAAACTCCAGATATGAATTTTACAAAAACAGCAAAGAATCTGCTACACAGTGACCAGAGTGTGAGAGGGTGAGACTGACAGGTGGGATCCGCTGGTCAGCGGGACCCGCTCGCCAGTGACACAGTGACAGGGGAGACGCTCGTTGCCAGCGAAGCTCGACGACGGCGAGGTCTCGGCCGGATCCAAGGGCATCTACGTGTTCCTCTCATCAAGGCGGACTCAGTGACCTACTTTACCCGCGCTCTACGGGACCCTAGGGTGCTCGCCATCAGGAATGGTGGCTCAGCGGCGCTGCGCGGCGTTACGTCGGCGGATCTAGGCAATAGCGATGCGGTAGAGCTTGCGGACGAGCAAGAGCGACTCAAGGCGAAGCTATAGGAAGAAGAATCACGGCCAGTGGTGAACCAGAGAGGTCTGGCCACGTTGCCGGTGATCCCTGTGAACTCCGGCGAGGTGGAGCTCGCGACGGAGTAGGCAATGTGACCTCACCGGTGCTTGGCTAAGGAAATGGAGTGGACGTCGAGGTAGAGGAGGTCGAGGCAGAGCTCTGGGCGGACTGGCTCGGCCGGAGACGCGAAGGAGCAGCCGGAAGAGCTCGCCGAAGCGCGGCAGAGCTCGCCGTGACAATGGCGGAGCGAAATGAAGCGCTCTGAGCGAGTGGGGGTCGCGTCTGAGGCATCCACTCGGTGCGTGGTGACTTAGGGATGCCGTGGGAGCTGACAGGGGGTGCCGTCAACAGCGTACGGCCAACAGGTGGCCGGACACGCGGCGGCGGGTGAACTCTGTCCAAACTGAATCGTTTTTCTGAAATGCCGATTGCAGTGACTAAATCCCGAAGTTGGTCGACGTTTTACTCTCAGCTCACTCGATGGTTTTGGCTCGGATTTGGTCCTTTGGGTAGAGCTACATGAGTTCTACAAGTTTGCTCAAAGGATCAACATCTAACTCGACCTGGATTTCAAACTACAACGCTCCAAAGTACCCCACCTCGAAACTGTGTGACTTAAGACTTAGCCAAATTCGGCAAAGTGTGAAATCAGCCCTGATTTTTGGCTTGTGAGCAACTTTTGAATGTGTTCCATGCTTTTTCATGAAAAGTCATCAACATAACTTTTGTAGCTTATGAAATTTACTACAACTTTATTTTAGGTGTCATTTACATGCAAGGTTTCTAACACCAGTTTCATAAAACATCTTTGAAAGGAGTTCTAGGGGGTCAAATAGGTAAATCTAGGGTTAACCATGACTTAGGGGCATTTTTGGCCAAAACCTTCAACATGAACTTTGTTCAAAATGATGTCCTAAACATGATTAAAGTATTTTGGAAGACAATGTACACTTGTATACCTTAGTCACCCATTACAATCAACCATAGCAAGCCATATTGCAATTCAATCACAAAGTACATGTAGCAAATGGCATGTGATCATGGTATGATGCTCATGAGTGATCATGATGATGCTTATGTTGATGTAATGCTCATGGTTAACATGCAAGGTAACACTAGGAGTGTTACAACCCTCCCCCCTTACAAAAATCTCGTCCCGAGATTTGAAAGACGTACCATTTTTCGTAGAATGAGGGATAAGTTACTTGTAAATAATCTTCCCTTTCCCAAGTGGCATCTCTCTCACTTTGACGGTTCCACAAAACTCTGAAGAGCTTGATCACTCTCCCACGAGTAACCCTCTCCTTGACATCAAGAACTTGTACAGGCTTTTCTTCATAGGATAGATCGGACTGCAACTTGATATCTCTTGTTTCAACTCTCTCTTCGGGCACACGAAGGCACTTCTTGAGTTGAGACACGTGGAATACAGGGAAAATAGCTCTCATTTCGGGAGGTAGTTGTACTTTGTAAGCTACCTTGCCACTCTTCTCAATGATTTGGTAGGGACCCACATACCTAGGGGCAAGCTTCCTTTTCACACCAAAGCGATTCACACCTTTCATGGGCGATACTTTTAGGTACACAAAGTCACCTACTTCGAACTCAAGTGGTTTTCTTCTTCTATCCGCATAGCTTTTCTGTCTAGCTTGAGCAGCTTTCATGTGTTGTTGGATAATGAGAACTTGTTCTTCGGCTTCTTTGACAAAGTCAATTCCGTAGTATCTCCTTTCGCCGGGTTCGACCCAATTTAGAGGAGTCCTACACTTGTGGCCATACAAAGCTTCAAAAGGAGCCATTAGAATACTTTCTTGATAACTATTGTTGTAAGAGAATTCAGCTAAGGGTAGCCATTTCTCCCATGCACCCTGGGAAGATATCACACATGCCCTCAACATATCCTCTACAATCTGATTCACACGCTCAGTCTGACCGGAGGTTTGAGGGTGGTAGGCTGAACTGCGAACCAACTTTGTACCAAGGAGTGAATGCAGATGCTCCCAAAAGCGAGCAGTGAACTGAGGACCTCTATCAGAAATAATAGTGCGAGGCACTCCGTGCAATCTAACCACCTGAGAGAAGTACAACTCAGCATAGTCGGAAGGTCGGTACATAGAATGTACGGGGATAAAGTGAGCTGACTTGGTTAAACGGTCAACAATCACCCATATGGAGTCATGTCCCTTTTGGGTAGGGGGAAGGCCAACAATAAAATCTATGCTGATTTCTTCCCACTTCCAACCCGGAACCGACAAAGGTTGCAATAAACCTACAGGTTTGAGGTGAACTGCTTTTACCCTGCAGCAAGTATCACACCTAGCAACATAGGCAGCTATCTCCTTCTTCATCTTGGTCCACCAGAAACGGGGTTTCAAGTCTTGGTACATTTTGCTACTACCAGGATGAATGGACAACTTGGAAGAATGAGCTTCATCTAAAATTTTGTTGCGTAGGTCACGGTCTTTAGGTACAACTAGTCGATCGTCAAACCACAGTACACCCTTCTCATCTAACCTGAAATGCTTGGTGTCTTGCTCTTGCATTTTTCTTTTGATATGGAAAATACCAGGATCAGATTTTTGGAGCTCTATGATTTGACTCTCTAACGACCAGCTGACCACGATATTGTGCAGGACCATAGGATGCAATAAATTGAAGCCTTCCTCTAAGAGAGGTCCAACATGTTGTTTCCGGCTAAGAGCGTCGGCTACAACATTGGCCTTGCCCGGATGATAGTGCACTTCTAGATTGTAGTCCTTTATCAACTCCAACCATCTTCTTTGTCTCATGTTCAACTCAGGCTGTGTGAAGATATATTTGAGGCTCTTATGGTCAGTGTAAATATGACATAGAATACCCAACAGATAATGTCTCCAGAGCTTCAACGCATGTACAACCGCTGCTAGCTCCAGATCGTGAGTCGGGTAGTTGGCTTCATGTTTCCTCAACTGCCGAGAGGCATAGGCAATAACGCGACCTTGTTGCATAAGTACACACCCTAGGCCAGTGCCAGATGCATCACAAAAGACGTCAAATGGCTTTTCAATGTCAGGCTGCGCTAGAACAGGAGCGGTGGTCAGCAAATGGCGTAAAGTGGTGAAAGCGACTTCACACTCCTGGGACCACACAAACTTCACATCTTTTTGCAGTAGCTTGGTCATAGGCTTAGCTATTTTGGAGAAATCTAGAATAAAGCGATGATAGTATCCAGCTAGACCGAGAAAACTCCGAACCTCATGCACTAAAGTCAGGGCCTTCCAGTCTAGAACCTCCTACACTTTTGACGGGTCAATAGAAATACCCTCTTCGGATAAGATGTGGCCTAGGAAAGGCACTTTCTTCAGCCAAAACTCACACTTGCTGAACTTGGCATAGAGCTGATGTTCTCGCAATCTAGTGAGTACAATCCGAAGGTGCTTCTCATGTTCTTGGGCATTTTCGGAATACACCAATATATCATCGATGAACACCACCACAAACTTATCTAGTTCAGGCATGAACACCGAATTCATTAGGTACATGAAATGAGCAGGGGCATTAGTCAGACCAAAGGACATGACTAGATACTCATACAACCCATACCTGGTAGAGAAAGCCGTTTTAGGAATGTCTTCGGGTCGGATCTTGATTTGATGATACCCAGATCTCAGATCAATCTTGGAGAATACTTTGGCCTTAGCTAATTGATCAAACAGGATATCAATGCGAGGCAGTGGATACTTGTTTTTAATGGTCACGGCATTGAGCGGACGATAGTCTACACACATACGTAGAGACTTGTCCTTTTTCTTAACAAAGAGAGCTGGACAACCCCATGGAGAAGAACTAGGCCGAATAAGACCTTTCTCGAGAAGTTCTTGCAATTGCTTTTTCAATTATGCCAACTCATTGGGTGGCATTCGATATGGCCTTCTAGAGATAGGTGCGGTACCCAGAATTAGATCAATTTTAAACTCTATGTCTCTATCCAGTGGCAACCCGGGTAGATCCTCTAGAAAGACGTTCGGAAACTCACACACTACAGGAATCTCTGCCGCAGTGAGTGGTCTGATAGCATTAGCTGCGTGATGGATGTCGTTACTTCTAGGGAGTTGAACTAAGAAAGCTTCTTTACTATCAGGCTCCCTCAACATGATTACCCTAGTTGAAGTGTCTATTAACACTCCATGATCACTCATCCATTTCATTCCTAAGATAACATCTATTCCCAAGCATGGTAAAATGACAAGATTTGCTGAATAACTACGCCCTTCAATGGTGATATACGCATCCCTCACTAATTGATTTGTAGAGATCTGATTACCAGCAGCACTAACGCAAAATTTTCCACTATCAAGGTCAATTACATGTTGCCCATGCTTAGATGCGAATGCTTGACTCATGAATGAATGCGAAGCTCCAGAATCAAACAAGACAACTGCAGGGTGTTGATTTACAAGGAACATACCAGCCGTGACCACTTCACCTTCGGGGATTTCTTCAATGGTTGTATAGTGCACTCGGCCAGTACGGTTATTACCCCCAGCTGCAGAATTTCTCTTAGGATAAGGGCAATCTCTCGCCCAGTGACCAACTTGTTTGCAATTGAAGCAAGGACGGTTATCAGGGGGAGTCTTGGGACCTCCTTGACCCGTAGCACCCCTAGGAAGAGCAACTGTGAAGGACTTGCGAACTCCCATCTTCACATTTGACTTTTTCTGTGGCAGCCTATACCTTGTCACAGCATTTGGTGGGCAATAGGCCGGCTTATTCGTCACTGGAGCCTTGGACTGTGAAGCACCTGCCTCATAGGCCCTCTTGCGGTTCTTGGACGCGGCATACACGGCGTTGGAGTTCTCCTGAGTCAAAGCATCACTCACAAACTCACTAAAGGTGGTACTCTTGTTACCAGCCATATTCTTGGACAGCTTGGGTCCCAAACCTCTCTTGAAACTTGCAAGCTTCTTGGCTTCATTATCAACCATTTCAGGAGCATAGCGAGATAGGTTATTAAAAGCATGAAGATACTCAGTCATGCTTTTAGTGCCCTGTGTCAGGTTCATGAACTCAGTATGCTTGATAGTCATTAAGCCTTGGGGAATATAGGTGTTCCTGAAAGTAGTTTTGAACTGATCCCAGGTCACAACAGCATTGGCAGGCAAGCTAGTCCTGTAATGACTCCACCAAACACCTGCTTTGCCCTCCAACTGGTGGGCTGCATATTTCGCCTTTTGCTCTTCAGTTACCCTCAGCAAGCGGAATTTTTGCTCAAGAGTGTTCAGCCATTCATCGGCTTCCAGAGGTTCGACAGCCTCCTTGAAAAGCGGCGGCTTGGTATCCTGGTTCTACTGCGCCATGGTCTGCATAGCTTCATTGAGCATTCGCTGGCCCTCAACAAGAGTTGCCAAGAGCTCAGCAGGCGTAGGCGGGGGAGGAGGTGGTGGTGGCGGCACTTCATTGTGACTGGAGCGAGTATTGCGAGCCATATGCACAAGGCATACCAAGTGACCGTTTAGAACAACAAATATAATTGCCATGAACCTCAATTGTTGCCATACGGAATTTAATGAAGTAAATTCACATAATTCAAGGCACAATAATCCATGTACAACAAGAAAATATCATCCACAACACTTGGTTATTCTCGCGATCATTCACAGCCATAATTCACAAGGCTTAAAGTCATTGCAGAAAATTATTTAAGCTCAACATAAACATGGAGCATCACAATAAGTGTATAGGGTTACATAACGTCATTGCCACAACTTAAGTCTTACAGGAGGGCACCATGGCCAAATACATAGAGTCTCAGCTAAAATTCAGATTACATGCCCATTACATAAAGAGATGGAAACTGATACATGAGCATGAAAATCATTGCTAGGCTACATATCTTCCTCAGATTCTCCATTAGAAATGACGCCATCATCCTGATCTTCCTCACTAGGAGCTTCTTCATGATTAAAGGGGACAGGTTGTGGGATAGGATTTATGATATTATTTAGGCGATGGACATCTAACTGTAGCTCAGCAATCCTAGTGATCAGTTCTTCCTCTCTAATTTCAGCATGGAACAAAGCTCTAACTCTAGCAGCTTCTCTATTCTCAGCTAAGCACATAGCCTCATCTCTCTCTCTAGTCATTTGCATCATGCGGGCTTGCGTCTCATTGCGCTCTCTAACTGTGTTTTCAACTTGGTTGCGGCGGGCTTGCAAAGCGGTGTGATAGTTTTGGATTTCAGCTTGTGCATCCATAAAAGCCTTGCGGTGCTTGCGCACGCGCTTGCGCAGTTTGCGCTGCCCAACTTGAGCTCGTTGGAGCGCTAGCATGGCCTCTATGTAGGTGTCCTGGTGTAAATAGTGCAGCTTAAGTACCGCCAGCATGGCACTCATGGCAGGGCTAGAGCTATATCCTAGCATGGTTTCTCTCATCTCTAGAGGCTCATTTCCTATCTGAGACACAAATGTGTCAGTCACACTCACTCTAGGGATGGATCCAGCTGGGCCATTCACTAGTTCATCACCATAATCTTGGCATATCTCCAGCAATACTTCTAAGGCTGCTACTTGGGCACCCTCCCAAGGAGTTTGACCATCGCACTCTACTATCCAACCTAGCCACTGTGGGTTATTGGGACAAGGGGGAACTGTAATTTGGACATCTACCCAAGGTAAAGGTCCTGCATGCTCAGACTCGGTCCAAGTGTACTTTGGTGGTTCCTCATATCCAACTGAACTTAGCACCCTCCACAACAAAGTAGGAGTGCCAAACATGTCCAGGAAAGTCTCACTTGCGTGTGGGGCTGCCATCTGTAAAAAGACCACATTTGAGTAAGGGAGATTAATTACAAGGAAAGGTAACTAGATATATTTTCAGAATTTAATACTTAAGTAGTGCATAAGGAATGTATGAATGTTTCATGCACGTTCCATACGTCCTTTCCATTCCTAGAAGAAAGTTCTAACGATATAGTCGGTGGCATACATACGTGCACTCCTTATACGCAACTACACGGTCTACACGTTTCGTTGTTAGGGTACCTACAGAAAGTTTCATTTCAGCCCAACCCCACAAGAGTATATGTGCAAAAATGAAAATCCAATCATGTATATTCAAGCTAGGTACTTCGATATATATTTCCGAACATATATCGCAGCACACTACCCCAATTGGGATGCACCCACATATACATCAAATATGTATACATGGCTGCACCTACTACCCACAATTAAGTACCTTCATATATACATGTGTGAAACATGTAAAAATTCCAGTAACCACAGCTAACACTCCCCTAGACCGACGGTTGGACGGTCATGCTCTCACAGCTCACACTTACCGTAGTGTAGAGGTATACAGATCCATACATTACCACTCAAGTGAGCGGCATCCATACAATTTCACGCTGTATGGACGACGAAAGGAAAACAAACATTGCTTACCATGGCGTAGAGGTATGTGATCCATTCATTACCACTTAAGTAAGTGGCATCCATATTATTGCACGCCATATGGACGACGAAAGGAAAAACCCCCATGTTAGTAATATTAAGCCACCTAAAAGTCCTTATATGGGCATAAAGGGTATGACCACTGGCACGGTATAAGTTATGAAACATTTTTAAAACAGCCCTATGTATAGTCTAACTTGCCAAATTAGCTTTGGAAAACCAAATTCATTTGTTTTTAAATACATCTATGATGGTTAAATGCTTAATCTTGCTCTGATGCCAGCTGTAACAGAACCGTCCAATTTATAAGAATTCAAGTGAATTAGCGACCACGGAGGCAGTCAAGCCGATGGACTTGAACCCATATAAACCCGGTAGTCCGACGAAATCTCAAAAGACCTCGATTCAACCAACATACAACCAAGACCATACATGATCAACCATCGCCATCACAGATTACATACATTCATCACAGAACATAGTTTTACATCACATCAGAGTTTAAACATGGTTATTACAAACCGGTTTGGTAGCGGAAACAAAGTAGTTTTAAAACATCACACACTCAGTTTATATTACATGCCAGTTCCATGGTCAAACCCAACAAAAGCACAACTGAAGATAGATAAAATGATCACGCCCATGATCTATTCATCATCCGCAGCCGGATGATGGCAGTTAGCACAATAGCCGTGATAAACGACGTCGTCTGCAACAGGGGTAAATAAAACCCTGAGTACGAGAAGGTACTTAGCTAGACTTACCCGTCATAAACCAGAAATAAAGTGACACCAAAAGAGTATGCAAGGCTGATCTTTGTGGACTGGTTTGACTCACCTTTTGCATAAAGGCTTTAGATGTAAGTAACTCATTTATAATATTTTAGCAGCAGGTTCATCCCTTAGCAACTATTCACTAGATTAGCACCTGTTCTAAGCACACACTTGAGTAATTAAGCATTTCAATAATAACCATATCCGGATTATCACTTTGCTATCAACATTCTCATCATAACCATTAAGTTTACTTAGTGAATTCTACGTTGCCGCTGCCCAAGTCAAGTTCTCACTATCCGGGAGAGACGGCGATTCGAATCGATTCCTATCCAGCTGGAGGGGTATTCCTAACACTCACCCAAGCATACTTCATGAGAGCAGCTCGGATCACCTTTAGCACAACTCCGGACCAATTCGCGGGTCCGTCCAGCGCCGTACCCCCAGGGACCGCCAATCTGCCAGGGTCAGGAGTCTAACCTGACTCCTCAGACTTATGCCATTGACTCCCCGCACATACTTCCTCCCAACCGGGGTGCGCACTCATACAGAACGGGGTATCCAGCCTGAGTTGCACTCGTAGGCTTCGCGGTCGGAACGACTTATCCGGCCAACTAAGTGATAGGCATGCGTTCAACATGACATGGGGACGTACAGCGATTCGGTCCTTAACCGACACAGACGGGGATAGATTCACACCCAAGACATCCATGCCTTGTTGCTGCACTATCGTCATCCCGCCCGATCTCAAGTTCATTATTAGCACATGGTTATTTCCACGATAGCAAATATAGCCAACCGTGATCAGCATCCACCTATCTCTCGCAGGTGACAGGAAATCATCCGGCTTCTACCGAGCTAAGCATGGCTAAGCATCATTTCGATCCTGAACCTACTTAGGTGAGGTATAAGGTGGACAAGGTAGTCATTATGCAGCAAGGGTGTCATATCAACGCCTAACACTTAGTGCAACAATACATAAACATAGTCAATTGATAGCTGGATATGATATAAAAAAATAGTAGGAGGCTTATAATGCTCCGGGGCTTGCCTTCAACGTAGGTGGACGGTCGGGACACTCCGGCAAGTCCTCCTCCTCCTCAGCTCCTTGAGGTGGCTCCCCTTGTTGACCTTCCGACTCCGGCAGCTCGAACTCCAACACGGTCACGCCCTTGGGTACACCTATGTATGCATGACAAGGAGATGAATATAGAGAATGGACATATGATGCATGATGTCATGATGAAGAGCCAAAGGAACATAAAACAAGGTATAACATGAGCATACACTCCTAAAATTAAGTGAATCATAGGATAACAAGTAAGTGCATACTTCTTCTCTGGTAGAGAGGCTAACTAGACAAATTAAACAAACTTAGTCACTCCTATTCAGCCACTGGTTTTGTCGACAGACCAACTTGTCACAAGTTTCAGCTATAACTTAATCATCAGTTGGCCAAACTAAGCAAGTAAATACTTTCTGAAAAGCTTAGCAAATTATCTACAATTCACTTGTATACACCCCAGCATGATTCCCAACCGAAATAGGCCAAAACATACAAAGTTGGCTGGCTGTCCTGGAAACTCCAGAGAGCAAGCACTTTGTAGCAGCCACTTGTAACATTCATAACTTTTAAACTACTCAATCAAATGTCATGAAACTTGGAAACTAAGTATATAATCAAGTTAGCTACAAGTTTGTTGTAGACAAGTTTCCCAGAAAACATCATCTTCAATTAGTTCTTAAGCAATTGCTATCAGCTACCCAGAATTGCTCTAGGAAAGGCATAAATAGCAAAAATAATATTTTGCACATAACAAGAATGTATCAAAGGGTCAATCCAATTGCACCAGTAGATGGAACATGTCTAAGAAACACTATAAAACATCATGGCAAGGTCTAAACTCATTTTCATCATCCCCTTTTTCATTTATTTAATTATTAAGGTGATTTAATGAGCATGCATCCCAAGTGCTCCAAGAATTCTAAGAAAATTTCAGCAAGTTACTTATGCTAACACAAGGTTACTGTACAATTTTCAGGGCACTTGCACATAAAGATTGTGAGATACAAAAATAACAAGATAGCAAAGGCATGCAAGGCATAAATGTGAAACCCTATCAAAAAGTGTCAAACAACAGATTTCAGATTTTTCCTAGCTTTGTTTACCCCTGAGTACAACACTCAGCAAGTTTCACCACCAAAGGAGTCATACTTTATTTATTAAAAATACCACAAGAAACTCCTATTTAAACAAGAAATATTTATAACTTCACAATCAGGCTTCCAAAAATCATGATAAATTTATCAGAGCCTATTGATATCATAAGAAACAACACCCTAAATTTGCATGGCCAACAGATCAACAGATCTCAAGATATAATTACCTCCTAATAGACCAAGATTAAATTATATCTATTTATTTCTGCAAAAACATGGCATGTTTCATATTTTTATTAAAAACTAGACTTATGCAAGAACCTAACAAAATTGGAGCCATGTCATTTGGATCTATAAAATTCCAGATATGAATTTTACAAAAACAGCAAAGAATCTGCTACACAGTGACCAGAGTGTGAGAGGGTGAGACTGACAGGTGGGATCCGCTGGTCAGCGGGACCCGCTCGCGAGTGACACAGTGACAGGGGAGACGCTCGTCGTCGGCGAAGCTCGACGAAGGCGAGGTCTCGGCCGGATCCAAGGGCATCTACGTGTTCCTCTCATCAAGGCGGACTCAGTGACCTACTTTACCCGCGCTCTACGGGACCCTAGGGTGCTTGCCATTGGGAATGGCGGCTCGGCGGCGCTGCGCGGCGTTACGCCGGCGGATCTAGGCAATGGCGACGTGGTAGAGCTTGCGGACGAGCAAGAGCGACTCAAGGCGAAGCTACAGGAAGAAGAATCACAGCCAGAGGTGAACCAGAGAGGTCTGGCCACGTTGCCGGTGATCCCTGTGAACTCCGGCGAGGTGGAGCTCGCGACGGAGTGGGCAATGTGACCTCACTGGTGCTTGGCTAAGGAAATGGAGTGGACGTCGAGGTAGAGGAGGTCGAGGCGGAGCTCTGGGCGGACTGGCTCGGCCGGAGACGCGAAGGAGCAGCCGGAAGAGCTCGCCGAAGCGCGGCGGAGCTCGCTGTGACAATGGCGGAGCAAAATGAACCGCTCTGAGCGAGTGGGGGTCGCGTCTGAGGCATCCACTCAGTGCGTGGCAACTTGGGGACGCCGTGGGAGCTGACAGGGGGGGCCGTCGACGGCGTACGGCTGACAGGTGGCCGAACACGCGGCGGCGGGTGGACTCTGTCCAAACTGTATCATTTTTCTGAAACGCCGATTGCAGTGACTGAATCCCGAAGTTGGTCAACGTTTTACTCTCAGCTCACTCGATGATTTTGGGTCGGATTTGGTCCTTTGGGTAGAGCTACAC
Organism: Sorghum bicolor; assembly: GCF_000003195.3. Lineage (NCBI taxonomy): Eukaryota > Viridiplantae > Streptophyta > Magnoliopsida > Poales > Poaceae > Sorghum > Sorghum bicolor. The sequence continues at coordinate 22,631,071 of NC_012873.2, read as the reverse complement.
GAGTTCTACAAGTTTTCTCAAAGGATCAACATCTAACTCGACCTGGATTTCAAACTACAACGCTCCAAAGTACCCCACCTCGAAACTGTGTGACTTAAGACTTAGCCAAATTCGGCAAAGTGTGAAATCAGCCCTGATTTTTGGCTTGTGAGCAACGTTTGAATGTGTTCCATGCTTTTTCATGAAAAGTCATCAACATAACTTTTGTAGCTTATGAAATTTACTACAACTTTGTTTTAGGTGTCATTTACATGCAAGGTCTCTAACACCAGTTTCATAAAACATCTTTGAAAGGAGGTCTAGGGTGTCAAATAGGTAAATCTAGGGTTAACCATGACTTAGGGGCATTTTTGGCCAAAACCTTCAACATGAACTTTGTTCAAAATGATGTCCTAAACATGATTAAAGTATTTTGGAAGACAATGTACACTTGTATACCTTAGTCACCCATTACAATCAACCATAGCAAGTCATATAGCAATTCAATCACAAAGTACATGTAGCAAATGGCATGTGATCATGGTATGATGCTCATGAGTGATCATGATGATGCTTATGTTGATGCAATGCTCATGGTTAACATGGAAGCTAACACTAGGAGTGTTACAGCCCTGGTCTCTAGGGCGGGCGCCCTGGGCCAGGCCCCGTTCTGCCTCCGCTTCATTCCCGTGGCTTCTGGAGTCTTCTAGATGATAGAAAATTGCCAGGCACGTTAATATCTCTATGTAAACCCGACGTGTGGGCCTTTCCTCCGTATTTCCTGATAACCCCCAGCAGAAATAGACAAATACCAAAACTCGTGGAATTCTGTCAGACAAAACCCTAAGTCTGGGTGTTGGTTGCATATAAGTCCTTTTCCATGATTAGTTGACGGTTAAATGTGAGCATTAAGGACCGTCAACACCCGCGATCCGGTATATAGGGTACAAACGCAGATAAATATGGTATAGGCACCACGCCTACACAATACTTATCATTTACCCACTGTACTCATGGATAAACGTTATACGATCCTAAACATGTATATAATTCCAATCTAACTAAGCCAAGCATATAACTATGATAAACTAAGAATGATATAATTGCAAATATAAACAAATAGAGCAAAGTCATAATCAATATATTGAAGTAGAACAAAGTCATATTCATAATATTGAAGAACAATGATGAACAAATGAAGAACAGTAGAAGAATTACCAAGAATCCTCTTGACAGATCCGGAAACCAATCGAAGATTGACTCCTTCTAGTTCTAATCCTATGTAGCTATGCTAAACTAGAGATCTAGTTGATGTGGGGGCTCTAGGGCTTGATCAGAGACTTCTTCTCCCGTGATGAATGAATGAATTAGGGTTTTAGAGGTGCCTCCTCCAAGGGCCAAGGGGCCTGCTTATATAGCCCTTCTAAATGAACGTGGGCCGTCGGATCAAACCGACCTTAATCGCACGGTTTTCCTTAATCCCTTAGGTCGGTGGAGCATGATCTGTGAGACAGAGCCTGATTGGCCCAGGCAGCAGGGCGGGCACCCAAGGGGGAGGGTGGGCGCCCTGTCCCCGGGTCCCCTCGGCCTCCCGCTCGTTCCCGTGGCTTCTGGACTCTTCTGGGTTAGGGAAAATTGCGCGGCACATAATTATCTCTATGTAAACCCGACGTGTGGGCCTTTACTCCATATTTCCTGATAACCCCCTGCATAAATAGACAAACACCAAAACTCGTGGAATTCTGTCAGATAAAACCCTAAGTCTGGGTGTCGGTTGCATTTGGGTCCTTTTCTCTATTTATTTGTTGATTATATTTGATACTTAAGGACTGTCAACAATGCTCCATTGTTGATGTATCATCTTGTCTAGAGAATTTGGTGAAATCTGGTACCTTGTACCGATTTGGGAGAGGAATCAAATCATATGCTAGAGGGTATGGTGTCCGATAAGAATAAGTGTTAACTTTGGGTTTTATCCCAAACTGATCTCTCATAATTTCTGCTATCTTATCGGCCCAATAAGCATCAGCCTCTTGCCGATGAACTAGCTGAATTTCTATAGGAGGCACCTGCTGGTATACCTCCACGTGTCTTTGTGGCACACAATCTCCAGCAATTGACATATTCGCCGCTGCTTGTGGCCTAGTAACCTACTGGACAGGGTTCATTGGCTGAGCTGCTGATGCCTGATTCTGGAAGCCAACTTGTATATGACCTTGCTGAATTCCTGCAACTTGATAATTCTACTGAACTGTATGTTGTGCAGGTAACTGTCCTGACCAACCGTTATTAGAATTCATCAGCATAAAGCTACAATGGTTGGTAACTTGCTGACATTGTTGGATAACAATTAGCATAACCAGCTTGAGGCATGAACTGCACCCCAAGTTGACTCATAGCAAGAGCTTTATGTTGCATCGGCAACAGACTTGCCGATGAACTTGTATTGGGTGCTTGAAATGAAGGCACCTGGAAACCCCATGAAATTGGTTGCACAGTAGTCAACATAGCATAATGAGGTACCTGAGTCATCAGCGAAACTAGAGCAGCCGATGATACACGAGCTTTTCCTACTATGTCAAATACTTGAGACAACCTAGAGCTGATGGCAGACAACTCTAGAGGCATATCGTATCCCCACCAATTAGTAGGAATCTGGCTATTCTGAGACACAAGCCCTGACATAGCTGATGCTGATAGATCCGTATTGAGTTGAACTCGTCCTCCTGAAAGCACTAGATCTGATCTTATCGGCGTAGATTAAACATTAGGTGAACGTGTCGAAACTAGAGGAGAAATAACTTCTATACCCGCAACGGCTGAGGGAGCCGATGGAGCACTGAGCGATGCCAGTCCTGGTTGGTGATAAGCTAGCCCAGCATAAAGTGGTGGTGCTTGTCCTTCTTTAAAAGTTTGGACCACAGCATTGTAAACAGTATTGGACAGCACATTAGAATGGTTAATCAAAGCATGATTTACTGCAGAATTAACCATCTCTTGAAGTTTACCAGGATTGGAGTCAAAGGTAACCTACCGAGGCAATGATAGATCTTTCTTCTAGATGACTTCTTCGCTCCTGTTCAAGTTGAATGATTTCAGGTAGAGCTGCCTGTAATCCTCCATAGCCTTTTCCATAGCCTGCTTCTGCTCTTCCTTGAGATCTACTTCTGATATCGTGATGACATTCTCCGTGTTGATCTCAGGATTCAGCATGTTGATCGTGTTGATTGGTCCCACCGAGCGTGCGAAAAGATGTGTTGATGCAAATGTGGATCTACAAACACAAAGGGCCAATACCCAATCCGATATGCAAAGCATGCTAGTTGATTTGACCCGTTAATCGATAAGGATGATAACTCGAGTACTTTGATCCTGACAACAGCGATACGCCCGGAAGCCATGGCCAAGAGGTACTCACACAGAACTTGAGGATCATCGAAGGTTGCACTGAAGCGATGCAGCTCGTTGAATCGATGAGAACTAATAGAAAGAAAATACACAAATTTACAAAGTCGCCGAAAAGTAAGTAGATGCAAATAGGAGTAAAATTGGTTTGATATTGATTGATGTTTTCTACATTGTCCCTTGGTCCATATTTATATCCTGATCTGAAGAAACATAACCAAATATGACTAGAACACCGAGTCCATATCTAAGGAAAAACATGGCTCTTACATGAGTCATACTCTAACAAATACAGAAAAGGAAAACAACACCTATCTATTTCCTTGTCCTCCTTAATTATGATGAAATTTTCATCGGCTTCCACTCCATCAGCATGCTTTCCATCATCATAAGCTTCATCGGCAGTAGTCTTTAGATCTTCCATCATCGGCATCGGTGTTGACAGTCGATAAGGTCAATATTTATTAGAACTTTATACACAAGGGAACACATGAAAATATATTAGTCTAGGGTTTAATCTGACAATTTCCATGAGTTTTGCATATTCTGTATTTTCCAGGGTTTATTTCACAGAGAGTTGAAAAGAGGGATTCTAGTGCATATTTACCACGAAACTCATCCGCACCGGAAAACATTACGAGAAGACTCGGAAAGGGTCTAGAAGACACCCGAAGGAACAAGGCCGCGGAGGAGAAATTGGGCTGGCTGGCCCCACCCTGGGGCCGGTCGGCGCTCTACTTCGCCCAATGCCCGCCGCCTTCTGGAGTCTTCCTCCCACGCCTCCTTGGAAGCCAAGTAAAGTATCCCTCCATCAATTTTAAGTCAGCTTGATCCGACGGTGCACACAAGATGAAGACGCGGATCGCTGATGTGGCGGTTCCTTGCCCCCTACTCCACCTTGGCCTATATAATGACACCTAAGGCTCCGTGCAAGATGCATTCTACACCCCGGTGCTTCATATTCTCTACATAATTAGGGTTAGGGTCCCTCTAGTTGATCTAGTTCTAGTTCATCTAGTTCTAGTTCATCTAGATGTAGCAATTAGGAGAGACTAGTTCTTCTAGATATAGTATTGTTTAGAGATTAGAGAGATTGAGTAGAGGAGTAGAGATTCTGGAGGAGTTTCGGCCTGTCAGCGCTTCTTCGTGGTTGTATTCTTCTAGATCCAGTTCCCTCGCCCGAAGCTGCGTTCTGAGGTACTTTTGTACTTACCATTCTGATTTAAGTAAGCAACTTGTTCTTATTCATTCTTTGGTTCATAACTCGTATTGAGTGCTTTGATCATGGTAATTACTTGGTTGAAGTAGTATTTCGTAGTGTAGGCGTGGTGCCTAGGCTAGGTTTACTTGTGGATGTCCCCTCATCAGCCGGACAGTGGTAGTTCGCATAGGTGACTTTATAGCTGTGTTGATTCCTCTATAGTCCACTTCCTGTTTATAAGATTGATAGGCTGATAGGTGCCTGGTAGGAGATTACTCTGTTTCATCTCCTGTTCGAGTTACTTGCCCGATAAGACGATATTATACAAAGTTTACCGGAGTCGGAACCAAAGTGCATTAGCTATTTTCTTTTTCTTGATATGATCTAGCCTAATTGTAGGGTTAAGTCTATATACTTTGATATCATCACAACTGTTCCCTATGGATACGATATTTAAAACCTCTGGGTAAATGTTACACTGGTATGATATTTGTGCGCTTGTGGATAATCCTACTTAAATCTATTTAAATAGAGTGTAGTTAATTTATTCCAACAAGCATTTTTGGCGCCGTTGCCGAGGAACGGTTTGCTGATTTTAACTTAGTTTAGCTTAATCTTGTATTATACTTTTATCTTTTCCTATTTTTATCCTAGTCCTTCATTATTTTTTGTGTTCATCCTTATGGATGCTTTTAATTCTATTCATATCGGTCTTTATGGCATGTGCAAAAGCTTAAAGCATAAACCTTATCATAATATCTGTAAGCTATGCCCATGTCTACAAAATATAATAAACCCTTCTCAAATATATCATGGGATTATTAATCCTGACCTTGCTTTGCTAGGCCCCATGTTTATTCAACATTTGGGTCTTACCAAGAGTTACAATGAATCCCTTGATTTATCTTCTCGAGAGTTCTTTCTTATCTTTTAAAAGCAAGAGATATGCTCAAAAGAGTTGCTCTGGCTATTTCTGAACTCCCCAAAAGAAGAAAATGATTTACTATCCAAACTAAAAATGGAAGTCTTGGTAGCTAAAACACAATCATTTCATTCCTAAGATTTAGCTATCAATCCTAAACCTTTGAAATTCCACTTTAATAATTTAGACTTCTAGATAGCCAAGATGCTCATAAATCAATGCATATCAGATCTTCTTAGAAAAGTATCTTGGAAAAAGCATCATCAACTTCCTTTCCTTCCTAAAAAGACATTGGGGAAAATTCAAGGATGGCATGCCAAGTGATGCCATAGAAGGAGAGCCACGCCACTTAGAAATAAATTCTATCTTCTCCCCTTCTATACCCATATTAAATGTCTTTGAACCTATCTCTAATGTAACACCCTAGTGTTATGGTTGCATAAATTACATGCATAGCATAAGCATCATCCTCTACTCAAGCATGTCATGATCATCATCTACCTTGAGTCATACCATTCTATGCAAAAATGTGATTTAAATTGCTTAAATAGGCTCCCTAGGCTTATGTTTGAGTGAACCATGCTTGTGCTTGGGTGCTATGCCTTGTTAAATAGTTTATCTATCCTTAACTTAACCTTGGGAACAATGTTCATGTTGATCACTTCTCCAAAATAATCACTTAAGTCATACTTATGCTAATAGGCCCTAGAAACCTCTTTTGCTTAGGCTTTTAAAAAGTGTTTCATAAAATGTTTGCATGTCAAAACTTTCTACAGCAAAGTTGTAGTAAATTTTATAAGGAACAAAAGTTGTTTTATGGCCATCTCATGAAAATGATCACATCTAGCTCAAAATTGACCCACAAGGCAGATTTGGGGCTGTTTCCAACACTTAGGAAATGTTCTAAGTCCTGGAACGAAACCAGTTTGCTCGATCAGTTTTGAAAACTCCATATCTCTCGATCTAGGCCGATCTGGTTCTTGCTCTAGTTGACAATGTTGTAGAACTCGATTGGAACTCCAACTTTGTCAACTACACCATCACCTAACTCGCTCTGGTTTGGAAGTTATTCATCGCTGAAGTCGCTCTGTCAGACACTGATCGCGTCGCTTGATTCAGAGAGGAGCTCGCCGTCGCGAACGTCCAGAGCGCCACCTGTCCGCCAGATGGCCCCCGTACGCTGGCGTTGGCCCCGCTCGTCAGTCGACGGTGTTGGCATGGACGCCACGGCGCCCCGCACTCACTCAGCGCCCGTCCATTCTTCTCCTTCCTCTCTCTCGCGCTCGCTCTCGCGGAAACACCGTCGCCATTGCCGCCGAGAGCTTCGCCAGCTCTTCGCGCCCTCGCCTCTGCGTCTCGCTTCGTCTCCGAGCACCTCCAAGTCCGCCTTGAGCTCCTCCATCTTCTCCACCCATCAGTTGGACGAGATCTCCCCGAGGTGAGTGGCATTTCGCAAGTTCTCCGTCGTCGGTTCGCGGCCGTCGCGACACCGATTCCGGCGAACCTCGCCGCAGATCCACCCTTGCTTCCTTTCTTCTCTCTGGGTAGCGTTAGGGTCTGCTTAGGTCTTGGCGTCAGTCCACACCACGCCATTCCGGCTAAAACCTCACCGTCGCGCGGGAACACGGCCGCCACACCACCGTGCTCACCGTCGACGAGCACCTCGCACGTGAGCAGGCTCACCGGAGCCGTTAGGGTTAGGCGTTTCAACCTAGAAAGCTCCGCACTGACTCACTGATGCTTAAGCCGCCCTTTCCCGACGCTCTACCGGTCGGAGATGGCCGGCGTAAGCCGGGGTAGCTCCGCCGTGCCGCCATGGCCGATGGCGACCCCTCTCCGTAGCCGAAACCCTAGCACCACCTACCTCCATCGATGCGGAATCCCTCCAGGAGCACGTTGGTGCCCTTGGATCCGCCGGAGAAGCTCACCGTCGGCGAGCATTTGCCGGCGAAGGAGTCCTCTGTTCTCGGTGTCACTGACGCGCGGGTCCCGTCTGCCAGTGACTCAACGGTCTCCTCCTTCCTTTTATTCAAATCTGGATTTTTTGCTTTCTTGCAAAAATCATATCTCCTGTTTCTGAGATCCAAAAATTGTGAAACCAATTTTTTGGTATTCCTTGTGATGGCTAGTTTTTAATAAAAATATAAAATGAACCATGTTTTCTAGGAAAATATTTATTAAGGATTTAATCTTGTTATTCATGGATAAAATCATATCTCTGGTTATACTGTTTAGTTTCCCATGAAAATTTTATTGTAGTCTCTGTGTGGTATTAGAGTGCTTTGATAAATATTTCATGATTTTTGGAGTACTGCAACTTTGTTATGTAATTTATGTTTGAGATTTGGCTTGTTTCTTTAATTAAATCATATAAAATAATTGGTGTTTATGCTGGTGCTCTACTTTGGTAGTAAACTTGTTTATGGTATTCATAATATATAAATAATCTGAAATCTGTTGTTTGACACAAAATAAGTCATGATTCCCAATTTATGAAATAAACACCTTGTTACATGTTAAATGCATATCTTTAAATTGGTATGTGCAATTGCTCTGAAATTTTTATGGTGATGCTTTTATGCTATACTTGTGCCTCTGTAATTTTTGTAGATTTTTCTGAGCACTGTTGCTAGTATCTTGTAATTATGCTCCTCTCTAGAATTAAATTAATAAATGCCTTGTTAATAAACATTTGGAGGTTATCATGTGATGTTCTGGTAACCTTATGACATGCTTGTACTTATAAGTTATGTGGTTGACACTGTTTATGCTTTGGCTATATCATTAAATAATTAATTGGGGGGTTAAAAGCTGTTCTGGACAGCAAATGAGTAATTTAACTTTTGCTTAATGATAACTTGGTTTTCTGGGAAACTTGCCTAAATCAAAGTTGTTGTAAACATATTGAACTAGCTGTGGTTTAAATTTGGGATCAATTGGTCCAGTAGTTTTGAAGTTATGATCTTTCCAAGTTAGATTCCAGAAATAGGTGTTCTCTGTTTTTCTGGGACAGGACCTGGAACTTTGTTTAAATGACTTGTTTCATGTATGAATCTTGCTGTTATGTTTAAAGATGATTGTAGACAATTTCATAAGCTTTCCAAAATGTCCTCACTCATGTTTGTTGGATCTGCCTAGCACTAGTTATGATCTGTTTACTGAGCTAATTTTGTTATATGTTGCTTGCTGTTATAGGTTATCATGATAGGTTTTAGGCTTAGTTAACTTACTACCTCGTGTGAACTTGTTATAACTGTGTCACTCCGTAAATGAGTGCCCAGTGAGTTTAATTATGTTATCAAGCATTCATTTTTTTGTATGCACACCTTTTCATTCACCGAGCATGCAATAGGTGCATCAGACGTGACAGCCTCCTTCGAGCTGCAAGTGAACCCCGAAGGCCAGGAGGGCAACCCGGAGGTGGAGGTCTAGCAAGTCGGACTCGAGGAGCCCGAAGAAGAAGTTGAGTGCCCGAGTCACGAGCCAGCCTCGTTCGTGAAAGGCAAGCCCCGGAGCATTCTAAGCCTCCCTTTACTTTCGAAAGTTTACTTAATATGTTATATCTATTGCTGCATTAAGTATAGGAGTTGTGATGGAACCCTTGCTGCATTTACCCCATCCTTGTCCAAGATAACTCACCACACCTTGGGTATAGAGTTAGGATCGAGTAGCAGCTTAGCCATGCTTAATCGGTAGAAGTCGGGTGATCTCCTGTCACCTGCGCGATATAGGGTTGTCTCAGATCACGATGGTCTATATGTGCTATCGTGGATGGAACCTGATTAAAATTGATTTAAGCCGGGTGGAGTTTTGCAAGGTTATAGTAACTCCGTCTGTGGCAGCTAAGGACCGACCGTTGTACGTCCTCTTGTCATGTTGAACGCATGCTTAACACTTAGTTGGCCGGATAACTCGTTCCGACCGCGAAGCCGAGTAATATAACTCAGGCCGGAAGGTCGATAAGTATAAAGTGCGCACTACCGGAGGAAGTACGGTGTGCGGGGGACCATTGGCGTAAGCCCAAAGGCAGGTGAGTTAAAATTCCTAACCTCCCTGGCAGAGTGGTAGCCCTGGGAGTGCAGCGCTTATCGGAACCGCGATTCCAGAGTTGTATCAAAGGTGACCCATTGGCTCTCCGGCAGGGGAAGCTTGGGTGAGTGATAGGATTACCCCTCCAGCTGGATAGGAATTCGATTCGAATCGCTGTCTCTCCCGGTTAGTGAGAACTTGACAGAGCAGCGGCAAACGTAGCATTCACTAAAGAACTTTGGTTCATGATAATGATGGTAGCCAGAAAAAGTACATGATGAAATGGATATGGTTATTATTATTTGTAAAAATCAAGTGAAGTGCTTTAGTACAGGTGCTAATCTAGTAGTAGACTGATGATGAATAAATATGATGCTCTCACAATAATGTAGTTTTAAGGCAAGCTTTGGCAAATGTTGAGTCACCCAACTCTACTTATACTTAGCCTTGCATGATCCTTGGTGTCTTTTATATTTTACTAGACGGGTAAGTCTAGCTGAGTACAATCTCGTACTCAAGGTTTATTCCCACCTGTTGCAGATGATATCTTTTATGACGGCTTCTGCAAGACCTGTCTCCATCCCGCTGGGGATGAGGACTAACCGTTGGGCACAGTTCACTAACAACCTCGTACCTGTTGCTTTTGGAAGGATGATGTAGACTCTGGCAGTAACTCGAACTTATGAACTGAACTTTGGAAAGCGTGTGTGTAACTATTTTGCTTCCGCTACTTCGAACATGTGTTGTAATAACTAAATAACTCCGATGTGGTGCCGCTTCGACGGCAATGAATGACTATGTAACATTCGCTGTGTTGTGCTGAATTATTACGATCTTGGTTTGTTGCAAGTTAGTTTGAAGTCCTTCGTGATTTCAGTTGACTACCGGGACTATATGGGCTCAAGTTTGGAAACTTGATTGCTTGTCGATCGTTTCTACACTTGAACTCTTATAATTTGGTCGGTTCTGTGACATCTAAACCCATCCTTGACCCCAATAAATCTTTTTATGCTCCTTCTACTAAACTTCATAATGACCCTAGAAATCCATCAAGACATCCTAAGAATAGGAGTCATGAAGATTATAGGAATACCTTTGAAGAGCAACAACAATAGTAGGAATGCGTAGAACATATTAGAAATACATATGCTATTGTCAAAGAATGGATGGAAGAAGATGAAGCTACACTAGCATCTAAACTTGGTCTAAATTCAAATGTTAAGCTTAAATCGATTTCTTTGATAAACAAAACTCACCCAAGTTTAGAGAAAGCTTTAGACGAGACCAATCTTAGGGACATCAATTCATGGGAAATCCTAGAAAATAAAATATCTAATAAATGTCATAAGCATGAAATAATAGAGGCAAACTTATTGCCTATAGACAACCATGAAAAGACACCCTTGGAGTTTGAAAAGGGAGATCATATTGTCAAGCATGTGAATTATTTCATTAAACACCCTATCAGACCCATGCTCATATGAGAAATCTCCTGGATCAATTAGTCTCTAATATTATCACACACGAGATCCTCAACCCCCTTATTCTACCTATTAATAAAATCATTAAGAGGGTAGTTGTAGACACATATGTTTACCATAAATATTGTAGATCTCGTTGTGGTGAATAGTACACTTAGAGTGGTGTTGGAAGGAAAATCACTTCGCCAAACCACATCTTGAAGGTTTCCCAAGGACAAGCTTAGTGTCCTAAAACAAGCACAGTTTGGACCATGACATGAGTGTTCTTCTACTATGCTACCCTTGTTAAATGAGCATAGAATTATAATTATGAAAATATTCCTTCGAGTATTCTTTTCACTAACCCTTCAAAGTTTGGATCAAAAGATCGATGGAGTAACAAATGCAAGGTATGTCCAACCAATCATCATGCATCCAATCTTGATTTTTGAAAAAGTCAAGCTTGGGGATATGCTTTCATAGATACATCTCTTGCAATGTTGCTATACTATCTTGGTTGCCTCAACTTTTAAGATATGCTCAATTTGCTAAACAATAATCATGCTCTTTCATCACTGTTTGAGTACATCTCTATAATGCTTTCATGTCACCTTTGTTTGCTATAGTATATGTTTAGGTTTGGAGTAGTTTCATTTATCTCTTAAATAAAGCATGGTGCCTAGTTTAGGAGTGATGATCTTGCTCTCAAAGGCTTTTAATTAGACGTGGTTAAAATGCCTTCTTTAATCAAATTAGACGTGGTGTCTAGGTTGATTTTTGAGCCGATAGTATACTGTAGTAGATATTGGAATATTTTGTTAGACTAACCCCTACAGGAAAATTTCCAAATTCAAATTGGGAAAGTCCTGAGATGAACTCACACTAGAGATGAAGAGATACAATAATTTTGCACAAGAAAGATACAACTCACTCGTAGCTAAGAAGAAAGAAGGATTGATAAGAGAAGAGCATGCAACATTCTGCACTCTCACCTTTGAGGTCGAGAAGGAAGGCCAACTCCTCTAGCTAATCCAACCGAGTCATTCCTCATCACTCCACACGCTGGTTTGCAATCTCTAAATTCACTATTACTTTATTTCTATAAGGGGCTGATTCATAATGCCTATATTTGAGAATCAAAACATAAGATGAGAAAATAAATTCAACCCCTTAGAAAGAAGTAATTGTGAATAATAAATGCGCTATGCTAAGTATGCTCATGTAAACTCCTTTTTGTAGCATAGAAACCTTAGCTGTGTTACAACAATACCCTTGTCATTACTTGTATATTCCTTCGGGTATGTGTTGTCCACTAATCTGTTGCAGGCATAATGATAACTAGAGTGAAAAGAGTCAACAGATTAAAGAAGCAAAAGATGGCAAAAGAATGAGTACAACAGAGGAGACAAGATGTCTGTGAATAACTCAAGATACAAGAGGAAGGACCACCAATCATTTACCCTTCATCAGTTAGTGCCATCATGCTCTAATAGCGAAGGTAATATTCTAAGGTAAGTGGTCACTCTCTCCTCTTGATCTTAGTATGCACATAAATTAAAACACAAACATGTTAGAGTTACAACTTAAACTGATCAACCTGGTTAACTCAACATGATTTATCTTTTAAGATTGTTTATGACACCGTCCTCTTAATCTCAGTCTTAACCAAACAAGTTAAAGTATTGTAATCAATCTTGGGAAGATGATAGTCATACTTATTTGAGAATTTATATAGAGATAGACAATCCTTTTATTCATTAAGTAATTTCATTCTTTTCTATCATGTGAACTTAAATGCAACATTAAATGCTTAATCTTTTGATCTTACCACTCATAAATAAATAAATCATGTAACATAACTTTATCTTGTTTAATGTGCCCAAGGATGGAGAAAAATAAATAAAGAAATATACTTGGTTCTGTTGATGTTTTTCCACCAGTAGAGCCCATGCACCTGATCTCTACCTTAGTTTTGCAAAGGACAACACATCAAGCAAAGTTTATTAATTCTACAAGTGAAATTTCTGTGAACATGCACACTAAGCAAGATGCTGCCAGCTACTATTAAAACTCTCCTTCAGCCTGCTGGCCAAATCAAAGAACAAAGGTGACATCATCATCACTAGAGGGGTGCAACTAACAAGACCTTCATCTCTTAAGATGAAGAGATACACAAGAGTGGAAGAAGAAGACCTGTCGGTAAACTTTAAATTTTACAGCATTGCCATAAGGTAATATGGTAGTTATCTAATTAATTAGTATTCCTATCTGCATTAATAATTTTACTTTAATATTTTCATCTACATAAATATAAAAAATAAAATAAAATAAATCTCTATTGCTTCATTTACTGTATCATAAAATATTAAAAGCTCCACAGAAATAAATTCATGGTAACTCTGTAGGAATATTTGTTGTGGTGACATAACGAATAATAATAATAATAGCTTCTGTATTTACTTTCTTGCATTATGAAAAGCCTAAGCCCCATAAGAATAAATATTCTCTGTGGAGGCATAAAAATACAACTATATATATCATCCACACATAATTAATTTATATATAATTAAACTATAAAATCCTAAAAAAAGAAAAGAGAATCCTGCTTAAATTCGAGCCTCGAGTTTTGGTTTTTTTGGAGTGTAATTATGCAGGAACAACATTATGACAAGAAGAGAGTCTATTAGCGCTGCCGGTTAGCTCACTCTGAAGATCATCAACAGCAACTATTGCAAACATCTAGCTTGGGGGAGGAGCATCCCCTAGTTATCAAGTAACTATACCTAGGCGATTATCGAGTCTATTTTATATAGTCATAAAATACCAAAAATATGTGAGCACATGAAGGTTCACAATAGTATCATAAGAAAATATAAAAATACCAAAAATATATGGGCACATGAAAGTCCATATCTTTAGAGTCTTCTGAGTATATATATATATATATATATATATATATATATGTGTGTGTGTGTGTGTGTGTGTCATCAATAGAGTGTCTCTACAGTCAGTCTAGTTTAGAGTCAAATAAAAATTAGAGAATATTAAAATTTTGTCTTGGAGATAATGAATAGTTGCTCTACAGTTATTTCTTTCAAGTGTCTAGTTTTCAACCATGAATTCTTCTGAGTTTTAGACATGACCACTTTAATATAAGAATTCACTCTGAACCTGAAATTTGTGGAGGCATATATTTAAGCTGAGTCTAGGTAATTGATATTATACATGAAGGTCTAAGCTGCTATTTATCTTATTCCTAGCATTACTAAGTTCTAGAGATTTATTTTCAAAAAAAACCAAAATCTTACATAATGAGCTCTTGTATGATAAAGTTTAATTTCCTACCAAAGCCATATATGATACATTTAGAGTTAGGAAAATCTTTGCACATTCATGTTGCTTGCTTTACATTGAGTTTAGTCAACATTTGTTGTATACCTTATGAGAGTCTTGTCACGCTTTTAAAATCAAGATCCCTCACGCACTCCACCTACATATGCATTGCTCCTACTCTGGGATGTAAGCGCAGTCATTTCCACTTTCATCCAGATCCATCTTAAAAATGTTTTTTCTCCTATATTAGGAGTAAACACCCAAAAATATAACCTATAGGACAGCCCCCATTTATTGCTCTAAGTTCTTGTCATTATCTCTTCGATTATTTATATTCAAAGGATGCATGTGGCCATGCAGAAGTATTTAAAAAGAAAAAAAGGGAGTAAAAGATAGACAAGTGTCCCAGTAATTAAAACAATGGGTACATTGATGCCCGCCTCCCACAGTAATGAAAAAAAGAAAAAAAAAGAAAGAGAGAATAATGATAGCCCATGTTTTCCTGTGAAAAGTTCTGAGGAGGGAGTAATTTTCAAAGAGGAAAAGTAGAATTAGGATTAGGCACTAAATACTATATATGCACCTATCCACCATTTTCCATACACACACACATCTTGATTTGATTGTATGCCTTGATTCTCTATGGATCCATTGTTTGACTTTACAATATATGAATTGCAAGTATGCTCATCCTTGTTATTGCCACTCCTATAAGCTCCACTATACATATCCTTAGTTGTAGGAAGGCATAACCTCATTAATGCCTCAGTGAGATCCATAAATACTACATAATAAGAGACTTGAGGGTGTCATACAATTAAGCTCTGAGTTCTATTTTGAAAACATGCAAAACTTTGAAATATTGGTACTGTGAAGAATTTGAGACATAGTGCTTGACTTGATTGTTCTATCTTTTGATTACTCAAGACTTATGCAAAAGTTGTAAAGCTCCATGGTTAAAGGTAAAATGGGTAAGTTTGGAAGTTAGACTACAAGACAATTTATGTTTAAAAGCAAGTGTACTTAAAGGAAATGAACGTATCGTAGCAACTCCTGATCCAAGTTTATTAATTAGGCTTGGGTTGTTTGCCAAGGGATTGGCAAAAGGTAAGCTTGGAGGAATTGTTGACGGTCGATAAGGTCAATATTTATTAGAACTTTAGACACAAGGGAACACATGAAAATATATTAGTCTAGGGTTTAATCTGATAATTTCCACGAGTTTTGCATATTCTGTATTTTCTAGGGTTTATTTCACTGAGAGCTGAAAAGAGGGATTCTAGTGCATATTTACCACGAAACTCATCCACGCTAGAAAACATCACAAGAAGACTCAGGAAGGGTCTAGAAGACACCCAAAGGAACGAGAGCCGCGAAGGAGAAAAGGTGGGGTAGGCTGGCCCCAACCTAGGCTGGTCGGCGCCCTACTTCGCCCAATGCCCGCCGCCTTCTGGAGTCTTCCTCCCACGCCTCCTTGGAAGCCAAACAAAGTATCCCTTCATCGATTTTAAATCGGTTTGATCCGACGGTGCACACAAGATGAAGACGCGGATCGCTGACGTGGCGGTTCCTTGGCCCCTACTCCACCTCGGCCTATATAATGATGCCCAAGGCTCCCCCAAGAGGCATTCTACACCCCGGTGCTTCATATTCTCTATATAATTAGGGTTAGGGTCTCTAATTGATCTAGTTCTAGTTTATCTAGATGTAGCAATTAGGAGAGACTAGTTCTTCTAGATCTAGTCTTGTCTAGAGATTAGAGAGATTGAGTAGAGGAGTAGAGATTCTAGAGGAGTTCCAGCCTGTTGGCGGTTCTTTGTGGCTGTATTCTTCTAGATCGAGTTCCCTCGCCCGGAGCTACATTCTGAGGTACTTTTGTACTTACCATTCTGATTTAAGTAAGCAATTTATTCTTATTCGTTCTTTGGTTCACAACTCATATTGAGTGCTTTGATCTTGGTAATTACTTGGTTAAAGTAGTATTTCATAGTGTAGGCATGGTGCCTAGGCTAGGTTTACTTGTGGATGTCCCCTAATCAGCCGGATAGTGGTAGTTCGCTTAGGTGACTTTATAGCTGCGTTGATTCCTCTGTAGTCCACTTCCTCTTGAAAGGACTGATAGGCTTATAGGTGCCTGGTAGGAGATTACTCTGTTTTTTCTCCTATTCGGGTTACTTGCCCGATAAGACGATATTATACAAAGTTTACCGGAGTCGAAACCAGAGTGCATTAGCTAATTCCTTTTTCTTAATATGATCTAGCCTAATTGTAGGGTTAAGTCTATATACTTTGTCATGAGCATAACTATTCCCTGTCGATATGATATTTAAAACCTCCGGGTAAAATGTGACACTGGTATGATATTTGTGTGCTTGCAGATAATCCTACTTAAATCTATTTAAATGGAGTACAATTAATTTATACCAACAATCGGCAATGACACCTCCGATCTTGTCAGCAACGCCTCTCAGTCTAAGTCAAATGACAACCTTTCCATTGGTCACCACCATTCATTGGCAACAATCCTCATAGGCTGATCTTCATCGGCACCCTTCTACCAGCGTAATACAATAACTTTCCTTCCATCGATTAGCCCTCATTTTGACACGTACCAAAAATGGTGTCAACAAGACCATTGTGTGCATGGGTCTATTAGAACCATGAAGTACCTGAACGGTTTGGATAAAGGATTTATCGGACCACATATGTCCCCTTGAATGCGTTCAAGAAAGTTGAGTGGTTCAACTTTTATTTTGAGGGAAGAGGGCCTCAAAATTAATTTCTCAGTTGCACATGCGGTGCAAGTATAATCTAAGCATTGGAGACATTTTGCATTGGTTAGCAAGTGACTAACATAATTGCTAGTAATTTTTTTGTTATCCCTATACCAAGGTGACCAAGGCAATCATGCCAAGTTCGGAATACATTGACATTCTAAAAAATTACTTTGTACGCAACATGTTGTATGGGGTTTTATGTAAGAATAGTACAATCCAGACGAATTTGAGTGAATTCTTTCGAGAGTATCTCTGCCATATCCATTATCATTTGTAATGAGAAGGAACTACTCATTACTTTGGTGATGGATTTTGAGATGATAACCATTTTTGTGAATATCTCTATAACTCAATAGGGTACGAGTTGAATTAGGATACAAGAGTGCATCCTCGATTGTAATCATTATACGCATAGGGAGCGTAATAATGGCTCGTCTAGAGCCTGCTATTACAGCATTGCGTCCAGCGATTGTTAAAACATTTTCTTTGCTCTTTGTGAGAGTTTGAAAATATTTTATTTCCCTAAGTATAGAGTTAGTGGTGCCACTATCCACTAGGCATATTTCCTCATCCATCAGATAGACTCTCGTACAATCTAAAAATAGATAATATAATAGAGAATGAAATTCTCAACATGAATATATATGGAATATAAACGTATGATTGATATTAAATTGTGCATAGGACATTGAATATCAAAAAGTATGAAAGCAAAAACAAATTGTTAATTATTATAATCCCAGAGGTGAATGATAAAAGTAAAATCTCAAATGACTACCAATCTAGTTGAAGTCGCTAAATGGATCATCAAAAGTGTATTTGATGATCATGTTGTTGCTAGAGTCATTTGTCGTGCCATAAGGTGGAGGAGGAGGCACCATTGTGGTGCTCGGTTCCACTGGGCCGAAGTTGGAACATCCTGGGGCTGCCAGATCGTTGAAGTGTGCTTTAGACGGTTGTCCACCTTAGTTGGGGCGTCCTTGATTGGAGCATCCTCGTCCCACAGAATGCAAGTACAGTTCCTTCGCCGCTCGTTGTCCATGCTAACAGTGTTGTCTTCTGTCCCCTATCATCATCTTCTCTAGCACCAGGCTCCAATTGCGCAGGTAAGTTCGAGACCATAACCCTAACCCTAGCGGTGTCATCTTTGTGCAGGTCAGTAGCCGATACTTTGTCCTCTAGCTATGGCATAGAGCGAGCTTGGCGTTCACCCGCACCGTTAAGGAACGGTGCTAGAGAGGCTATGGTAGAAGAGGATGACCATCTTCCACTAGGCCTTGCCTCTGAGGGCGAGAATGACGATGGCAGCCGTGAGGACGCTGCTGCGCTATTCAGTATCAATCTTGAAGACGACCCTGCTACTCCAATCAATCTGGACGAAGATGGTGGTGGAGGGGCTACTAGGAACTCCAACTCCAATGGCTCTGCTCCATCTGTTGCTTGGAAAGATAAGTCTAGTAAGCGAAAATCACCTGTGTGAGACGATTTTGAGGAGATCTTTGAGGATGTCAATGGTGAATCTGTTTGCACTAAGGTTACATGTAATATGTGTAGAAGTACTTTTTCGGCTATATTTGGATCTGGCACCGGTCACTTGAAAAGGCACCAAAAATCTTGTAAGGCGAAACTTGATCAACGTGCTAAGGTTCAGTCTAGGCTTGCTTTGAATCCTGATGGCTCTGTGCATAACTGGAACTATAAACCTGATGTTGCTAGACTTGAACTGTGTTGTTTGATTGCTAGGCTTGATCTTCCATTAGGAATAGGTGAAACAAATGCCCTAGAAGAGTACATACAATGTGCTCATAACCCTAGGTTCATTTTTGTATCTAGAAAGATCACCACTAGAGATCTTTCAAGCTTTTTCATGAACGTCGTAACATTCTTAAGAATCATGTTTTGCTTGCTGCTTCATCTATTGCTCTGACCTTAAACATTTGGTCTAGTAATGCTAAGGAAGATTACATTAGTGTTGTGGCTCATTATGTTAGCGCTGACTGGGAATTATAGAAAAAGGTAATTGCTCTTAGGTTGATTGAGGTAAAACATACTGGTGATAATATTGCTGAAAAAAGTGTTGGTGTAATTTAGGAGTTTGGCATGCTTGATAAGATTTTTTTCTATAACTTTAGACAATGCATCTTCTAATGCTAAGGCTATGGAAACTTTGACACCTATGTTTGTTGGTTATTTGTGTTCTTTTCTTGCACCAACCAATGAGGACCCTCATAAGCGTAAGTATAATCTAGTGCATCAACGCTGTGCTTGCCATATCAAAAATCTGATTGTCAAATCTGGTTTAAAGAGGTTCAAAGTTACCTTAAGGATTTTAGAACTGCTATTAACTTCTTGAATTCTTCCAATCAAAGAATTGGTATGTTTAAGAGTTACTACAGTGCTCAAGGTCTTAGACCTAGAAAGTTTGGCTTGGATATGGATGTTAGATGGAATGCTACATACCTTATGCTTAAACAATTGCTTCCATATAAGGATGTTTTTTTATTAATGGTAATTATGGATCAACATTGTTAACTATAAGACATTGGTATATTGCTCAGATGATACTTGAGTTCCTAAAAATATTTTATGATGCCACAGTTACTCTATCTGGTGTTTACTATCCCACTAGTCCACTTATTCCGCATAGCATGCTTGACATAATTACTCATTTATATGGATGTGAAAAGGATCAGAATCTATTTGTTGTTGTGTGTCCTATGAAGCTTAAATTTCTTAAATAGCGGAAGCAAATACCATTGCTATATTCATTTGCATTCATACTTGATCCTTGAGGGAAGATTAGAGGATTATTTAATGCTCTTCAAATATTTCAAAAAAAACTAGACATGACTACAATTATTATTATGTTGATGTGAAAAATGAAATGTTCAAGTTGTTTACAAATATGAGGCTAAGTATGGTGCAGCTAGAGATCAAAGAAGGAATGCACAACCAGCAAGCCAAACAGGTAAGAGAAAGCATGCACGGGGGGAAGAATATTTGGAGGCCCTGGAGAATCTGGTGTTGTTGGACCTTCCCCTGCCACCACTTCATCTGTATCTGCTTCTGATGCTGGTTGTGAGCTATTGCTTATCTAGACAGTGACAATGTCACTACATATGAGGAAAACTTTGATTTACTTCTCTAGTGGGGTGACCACGAGCTAACCTTTCCCGTACTTTTTATCATGGCTAGAGATATTCTGTCTATTCTAGTTTTTATTATCTTCGAAATCTTGTTTCAGCTTGTTAGGGAGGATTATTGAAGGGCGGCGATGACGCTAGTTGCATGAATATATGGAGATGTTAGCTTGCATAAAGGACTAGGAGCCAGGAGAAAGAAGATTGCAACATTCAGTTGACAATAACAACCAAGAGCTCAAAGAGTTCTTTGAGAACCTCTACCTTGATGAAGATGCAACTGGGCCTTCTTCTGTTAGCACATCTATATTTGTATCAGCATATGTGGCTTCTGCTTCTTGCCCTTAATGTCTTTGTGAGAGTTACTAGGCTACGAGGACCGGCACGACACAAATTTAGGCCCACAAGCCGTGCTTTGGGCTAGCAGCCAGGTACGAGGCACAATGAGGCACTTCTGAAGGGTCGAGATGGCGGACTAGAGGGGGGGTGAATAGTCCTTTCTAAAACTTATCGCGTCGGCTAACCGAAACAAATGCGGAATTAAAACTATTGGTCTAGCCAAGACTATACCCCTCTATCTAAGTTCTCTAGCACCTTGAAAAGATCCTAAACAAGCAAGCAAGGTGCTACCTTAGCAAGAGCTCACCTAACCAAATCTAGAAGCAAGGTCACACAAACCTATGCAACTAGTACTTTGCAAACCGGGGGAGCTCCTACACAAACTAGTGAGGCAAAGCGCACAAAGCCTAAGCCTCACTAGCAAGCTCAATAATAAGGCAACTAATGCCAAATTAGATAGCGCAACTTACTTAGCTACACAAACTAAGCTATGTGACTAACAAGGTTACACAAACCAAATTAGTCACGCAAGGGAACTACTTCTAGCTACACAAGCAAGAAGGTAACTAGAAAGCTACACAAGCTAACTAATTACAAGAGCAACTACACAAGCACAAGTATATGAATGTAAGAACAAGCTTGTGTTAGGGACTTGCAAACCAACGGGAAGAACAAAGTTGACACGATGATTTTCTCCCGAGGTTCACTTGGTTGCCACCAAGTTACGTCCCCGTTGTGTCGACCAACACTTGGTGGTTCGGCGGCTAAGAGGTGTTTCACGAACCTCGTCCCCACTAGGACACCGCAAGAACCTACCCACAAGTGAGGTAGCTCAATGACACGCACGATCCAATAGAGTTGCTCTTTGTGATCCCCGCGGGGTGAGCACCGTACCCCTCACAATCTCTTCTCCGGAGCACCGCACAATCTCCTTGCGTGCTTCGACGGAGTCACAAGCCACCAAGCCGTCTAGGAGGTAGCAACCTCCAAGAGTAACAAGCACCATCGGCTTGCAACACGAACACCTAGTGCCACTCGATGCAATCTCTCAATGCAACGCACTAGAATCACTCACTCGCTATTGATTCTGTCGGTGTTTTCCCCCCGGGGGGTCACACCAACGAGTAAATTTGTATGCGTGCTCCCTTTTCCGGATGGTGATGCAAGAAGACACAGAGATTTATCCTGGTTCGGGCAAGAGAAGGCCCTACGTCCAGCGGGGAGAGAGAGTTTGTATTATCTTGCACCTAAGTGCTTGTACAGGGGCGAATACAAGCGTGGTATGAAGTGTGGAGCTCTACTACGTATGAGCGTGGTCTTGTGTTGTGATCCCCCCTATTCTATTCCTGAGTCCCTCCTTTTATAGTTCCAAGGAGGGACTTAGGGTACATGTATAGGTATGAGAATAGGAGTCGATAGCAGCATGGGGCGCTGACCTACTCGAGGTTTCCGTACCGGCATGCCCTCGAGCCGTCCCGTCTTAATAGCTTGGTGATGATCACGCGTGCCCCTGCATTCTGCTCTGCGCGCCGTCTTGGATTGGTTCGGCGGACGCACGCTTAGATGGCTCGGCGGCAAATCCGGCGGAGTGGTTACGGCGTGGTCAGTCGACGTCCGACTTGTCCCCAGGAAGGAGCCTGGTGAAGTCGAGGGTCGGACGCCGTACGGGGTGTCGACATCTGGAGCGTAGACTTTAGATGTCTCGAGGGGGTGTTGATTAGACGTCCCATCCCTATTTCCCGTGCCCTGTCATGCCCTGGGTCGTTCGGCGGGAAGGCTGCAAAAAGATTGATGGGACGGAAGCCTGTTCCCTATCACGCCTCCCGTGACCTGTGCGTTAGGTGGGGAAGCATCAGGCGCATTTAATGCTCCGACCCGCGTGCGCGCGTCAGGCGGCGGACAGTGTCCTTGCGCTCGACGCCTCTCGGTTCGCTCGAGCCCGCTTCCGTATTCGACGGCAGTGGCTGCTCGAGCCCTGGCCGATTCGCTCGACGGTATTTCCGTCTTCGAGGCTGCGGCCGTCGACGGCCGCCCGTGTGTACGGTTGGTCTCGTTATACGCATTGGTGAGGGTACCCCTTGTTGGTACCCTCGACAGTAGCCCCCGAGTCTTCAGTCGAGCGCTGGCGCTCGAGTGAAGACTTTCGTTTTTATGGTCGAGCTTCCACGGGGGCGCGCGAGCGACCCCGCGGGGGTAGCCCCCGAGCCCTCGAGGGAGTATTTAACTCCTTCGGGGGCTTATTTCGCCAAATTTGCAGAAACGCTGTCAACACCCGTGGTGGAAGGTTCTGTTCGGCTTTGCCTTGCTTGGAGGTTTCGACGTACTCTCGATAGAGCGAGCGTCTTCCACCCCAGTTTGAGTTCCTAGCGGGTAGTCCAAGTGAGAACCTGTGCCCCTTTCGAGGGGGTCAGCTGTAGCCTGGAGGCGTCCTCATAAAGCAGGGTCGACGTGGTCGGGGATACCGGTCTCGTTCGATAGAGTCCAGCGGCTCGATGCCTCCCTTCGGGGGGATTCCTCTCGACTGTCTCAACCCTACCTTGGACATCGCCAGCGAGTCTTCGAGGCGGGCCTCGATTTTCGACCACTCGCTGGGGATCCCTGACTCTTGGTGCTCGAGATCGGCTGTCGAACCCTTGGCCAGCCATCGACCTCTCGAGACTATCGTGGGCGCATACCTTGGCTTACGAAGTAAGGAAGCTGCCGTGCCGGTTCGTCTTTCTGCCCGTTGGGCGCACCTTTTGAGGTAAGTGACGTCGCGACACTGTATCGGCGGGGAATTCGGAGCGTCCGGCCTGTGAGGAGAGAAAGGACCGTCAGACGGCGCATTTGTGGGGGGAGTTACCTTATTTCTCGGATCTGTCCGTTGGCAGACTGCTGCCTATAAATACGTCGTGGCGTCGCCGTCGTTCCTCTCCCTTCCGCCTTCTCGCTCTTATTCTCTTATTGCCTTTGCTTTTCTCGCCGTCTCACGCGCACACGCCTCCTCGAGCTGTAGCGAATCCACCATCCCTAAAGCCGAGATGCCTGTAAGACTCGTCGCCGCCGACGACTGGCGCCCGTCGTCGATGACGGAGCGCCGGCTGTTAGAGCTTGAGAAAGAGGGACTGCTGCGCCGCCGCACCTCGCTATCGTCACCGGAGTGGATCGCGCCGCCGGCGAGTCACAGGGGGCCTCAGCCGCCCGAGGGCTACGTGGTGTCGTTCGCCAAGTTCCACCGCCACGGTCTGGGCGCGCCCCCGAGCCGCTTCATGCGGGCCCTCTGCTTCCATTATGGGGTCGAGCTCCAGCACTTCTCTCCAAACGCCATCACCGTAGCGGCGGTCTTCGCCGCCGTGTGTGAGGGCTACCTGGGGATGATGCCGCACTGGGAGCTGTGGCTCCACCTCTACAGGGCCGAGCTTTTCCACGCCCCCACCGGAACCACGGGCGTAAGGAAGCCCGTGCGGGCGGGATGCCTCAACCTGGTGCAGAAGACGGGGAAGACGGACAGGCCGCGGGAGTACATCCCGGTAGGGTTGTCGACCAACCACGCCGGCTGGGACTCCCAGTGGTTTTACCTGCGGAACGACGACAACCTCCTGCCTTCCTACTCGGGCCGTCTGATCTTGGAGCGTCCAGCGGACTGGACATACGGCGTCGTCCAAGCTCATCAATCTCGGCTCGACCCCCTCCTCGACGCCCTGAAGAAGCTTCGCCAGGAAGGTTTGACCGCCGCCCTCGTCCTCTCGGCCGTCCATCACCGGAGAGTTCTCCCTCTGATGTCACGACCGTTGAGGATGGACGAGATGGGCCCTGGTGTCTCATCTCGGGACCTCGAGGCGTGTCGGATGTCCAACGAGGCTCCGGCGGACGACGAAGTCGCGGCCCGAGTCAGGGCTGCAATTGCCGGTGATTTTCAGCCGGAGCATGTTAACGGCTTCCCCATGAGACCTGACGCAGGCTCGATCGATCTGGTACGCTTTCTTCTTGCGCGCAGCCTCGATTCTGGGTTTCCTTTCTCCCCTCTCTTTTTTCTAAGTCTACCTTAGTTTTGGCAGGGTCGGATGGATGTCCGGTCCTCGAGGCCTCTGGTAAAGGAGGACGAAGTCGATCGTGACAAACGGCGCCAATCTGCCGAAAAGCTGAAGTCTGCCAAGGACTCTGCGAAAAAGGGGGAGAAGAAGAAGAACCTCGACCGCCAAGCATTAGAGGCGCGTCGAGCCAAATCCAGGCAGAGGGGGGAGCCTGAGGAAGAATCCCCCAACGATGACGACGATGACGACGAGGGCAGCGACGACTCTGAGGGGATGGCGTCGCGCCTCGATCGGATTCTCGAGGGCCCGCCTCGAGGTGACGTCGACGCCTCCCGGACGGAGGCGCCAGAGGAGGGTCCGAGCGGATCCCGTCGCCCTCGGGCCGACACCCCTCCCGTGTCCAAGGCGGGCCAAGACGCACCGCGCCCTCCCCCGGTGCCCAGGGAGAGCGGTCTGGCTAGGCCCCAGGCGTCGGGGCCGCTAACTCGTGGTCGCGCCGCGGCTTCTGAGAAAGGAGATGCCAGCCGTAGGGGCGCCAGTCCCGGCGCCCGCCAGGCGGAGACCGACGCGCCTAGGCCAGCGCCTGCCCTCGAGGGGCCTGGAGCCCCGACGCGGGGTGGCTCGAGGCCCACCGGTCGGGGTAGCGGGAGGCGAGCCGTTCTCCCCGTGGGGTAAGCCTTTTTTGATGTTGCGGTTTTTTGTCTTCCCATTCTTCCACCTTTCCTCATATGCCTACCTTTTCTCAGGCTAAAGCGGACCCTTGAGCAGGCCCAACCATCCATGGCAAAGAGGCTCAAGACGGGTGCCGCCCCCAAGGAACCAGGTTCGTAACTTATTTCTGGGCGTTGCGATGTTCTTGTGTCGGTTATCATAATGTCTGACCCTTACCCTTTGTTTCGTAGGCTCCTCCAGCTCCCAACCTCCAGCCGGCGTCGAGAGGGCTTCGTCTCGTCCAGCGCCTACTCCGTCGCTGCCGACTGGTGGTGAGGCGCCCCAGACGCAAACGTCAGAGGTAGCCCCCGAGCCCCCTAGATTGGGGGTCGAGGGGGAACCCATCACCATCAGCGACACGTCTGATGGTGACAGAGCGTCTGGGGGTGCCCGCCCCATGGAGGAGGAAGCGTCGACCCCCAACGTCGCGGGACGGACTCCCTGGCCTGCTGGCCTTCGAGCTCTCGAGGAGCAAAGGAAGATGGAGGAGGAGGAGGAGCGGGAGCGCGAGGTGATGCGACCGTCACTGGTGCAGCAGCAGCAGCAGCAACCCCAGCCGGCGGAGCAGCTGCAGCAACAGCAGCAGCAGCAGCAGGGGGGCCAAGAGGATGAGCCACTCGAGCCCCCGCCTCGAGGTTTGGCCGAACCGGCGCCACTGACGCCGCAAGAGCCCGGCGATCAGGAGGAAAATTTGTCGGTGTACGGCCCTTCCACCCCAGCGTGGCTCCTCCCGGGGGCGCCTGCCGCGATCCGGGCAGAGTCGGGGCGAGCGAACGGGGTGGTGGCGCTCGCCTGTATGATGCGCACCCCCACCGACCCCGAGTCCGAGATCAAGAGGACGATCTACGGCATGGACGGGATCGCCCCAGGGTTCCTCCGGGAGCGTCGAGCGTGGGAGGACCACTTTCCCTCTGAGGAGGATGAGATTGGGTACGGGCGGTTCCCTTGCCTCGCCGACCTGTTCTTGCGCCACGGGGGTTCCCTCGAGACCGTCGAGAACTTTATCCGCGGCGTCAAGGCGCGGGCTGATCGGGAGATGGAGAACTGGTGTCCCGATCGGATTCGTATCCGAGCTTCCACCGACCCGTCCGAGCCCAATATCTTCCTTGACGACAAGAAGGAGGTCGAGAAGTGGGAGCATGTCGAGGAGCTCCGCCTTTGGATGAAGCACGTGGTGGGGCTCCTATCGGACGTCATCAACAACGGGCTCGGGCCTGCTTATTTTGTAAGTGTTTCTCGAACTCCAATCTTCATGGTGCTTTTTGGTTTCTGTATTCTAATCCATCCGACCCTTGATTCGCAGGATATGAAAGAGACCTCTCGCATCAAGTCCAGCTTCATACATACCACGAGGGGCGGTTGGGAGCAGCTCCCCCTCCTCAAGGATCAACTCCTCGAGTCGCAGGAAAAGCTCCTTAAAGCTTACAAAGATCTCATAGCACTCGAGGAGGAGAAGAAGGCGAGGGAGGCTGCTTTGGCCGAGGCCCGAGAGGCCTCGAAGAAGGCGGAGGAGGAGACGATGCAGCTGCGGGAGCGGGCTCTTATGGTCGAGGAGGCCGCGTCCAGAGCCTGGGAGGAGGCCCTGTCCTACAAGAGCGTCGTTGCGGACCTGGACAAGGAGAAGGGCCTTCTCCAAACCGACCTGGACTCCCTCCGCGATTCCTTCCAGAAGATGAAGGTGGCGTACGTGGACAGTGAGGTCGCCAGGGGTGCCGCCGAGGACGTAAAGAAAAAGGCCCTCGAAGACCTCGAGGCGGAGCGAGCTCGATCCCGCAGTCTCTCTGACGACGTCGAGCGTCTGAAGGGAGAATTGCTGGAGAAGAGTGGAGCCGTTGCTCAGGCTGGCAGGGTGATCGAAGATCTCCGCGTCGCCAATACTGAGCTGGCGCGCTCCAACAGAGAGATCGAGCGTGCCAACACCAGATTGGTCGGCGAGAACACGTCCTTAGAGGAGAGCATCAAAGGTATGTTTCTTTTGTCGAATTTCTTTTTCGAGGTGTGCTTGAGTTTTTCCTAAGGCTTCTTTGTATCGGCATTTACAGGGCTCAAGGACGAACTCCTGGCCGCCCAAGCCGAGGCTCGCAACGCCAAGGCTCAGCTCGAGGCTGAGGTTGCTTTGAACCGTCGAGTGCGGACGGCGATAAGCGATCTCTCGACCTCTTGGGAGGTCGAACCTATGGATGAGTCGAGGGAGGACGCTCGAGGCGACGCCCTGGTCGACCGGTTGTGCTACATAGGCGCGACGCTGCGAGATCGGGTGCGGGACGCCCTCCACATCGGGGTGAAGCGGGCGATGGCGGTTGTCTGCTCGGGCCTCTCCTACGACATGGAGGTGGTGTCCCATGGCTTCGTCACCGACATCTCCAAGACCGACGCGGAGAACGAGGAGAGGCTTCATGCCTTGATCGACGACGCGGAGGCTCCTGGGGAAAGGTTGGCCAAGCTCTTCGAGCCTGAGGTGCTCCCTCCTGAGGCTAGCTCGGGTGGAGGCGAGGGCGGTGAGGATCGTGCCGCGGACTGAGGCCTGCGAGCCTGCTCAGGGCGCCTGAGGTCCCTTGTATGATACTTTATTAATTCTGCTGTTAGGTGATACAGTATCTTTTTGTGATTGTTAAATGCTTATTTGTCTTTCCGCTCGAGGTCCTTTTATTTCTCTTTGTTCCTACGTTTGTATCCCTTGCTTGATCTTTCGTCAAAAACAAACTCGATTACCTCAAGGGTGAGGAAGTGAGTAGAGTTTCCGTAGCCCGGGGGCGTGGGAGTTCTCCGGCTCGTTATCCCTCGGCCTTTGAGGGGCTCGAGGCACCTTAGCTACTCGAACCGTGCAAGGTTTACTAATTAAGAAAAGAAAACTTCTTGGTTTTTCCCGACGCTTAGGGGGGGGGGTCGTCCCCCTGGTAGCCCCCGAGGGGGTGTTGACTATGATGGGTCATGGTCGGCATCCCCTTTTAACGTCGAGACTGTGACTCGTAACTACTTTTGGCACAAAAAGAGGTCGCACGAGGGAAAGACTTTATTTATTCATGCGTTCATTTACAAAGTCTTCGTACAAAATGTAGGAACGTAAGTTTAGGACTTCTAGGGGTAGAATCGACGTAGCTGTTCGATGTTCCATGCGTTGGTGAAGATTGCCCCCTTTTCGTCCGCCAATTTGTACGTTCCTGGCTTAAGGACCTCGGCCACCACATACGGGCCTTCCCAAGGTGGAGTCAGCTTGTGGCGTCCTTGATTGCTTTGCCGGCGTCGTAGGACAAGGTCGCCTACGTTGAGGTCCCTCTTGCGCACGTGCTTGTCGTGGTAGCGTCGGAGTTTCTGCTGATATCTGGCGGAGTTGAGGAGGGCCATGTCTCGAGCCTCCTCGAGTTGATCGACCGCGTTTTCTTGAGTTTCTTTGTTCGATTGCTCGTTGTAAGCCTTGAGTCGAGGTGACCCATACTCGAGGTCTGTGGGGAGGATAGCCTCAGAGCCGTAGACCATGAAGAATGGGGTGTATTTTGTGGCCCTGCTTGGGGTTGTCCTAAGGCTCCATAGGACTGAGGAAAGCTCCTCGACCCATTTCTTGCCAAATTTCTTCAATCGATTGTAGATCCTTGGCTTGAGTCCTTGCAAAATCATGCCGTTGGCACGCTCGACCTGGCCGTTAGTTCGAGGGTGGGCTACTGCGGACCAGTTCACACGGATGTGATGCTGATCGCAGAAATCCAAGAACTTTCTGCCTGTGAACTGGGTGCCGTTGTCGGTGATGATGACATTGGGGATCCCAAACCGATGGATGATGTCGGTGAAGAAGAGGACGGCCTGCTCGGAGCGGATGTTGGTGATGGGTCGAGCCTCGATCCATTTGGAGAACTTGTCAATGGCCACCAGCAAATGGGTGTATCCTCCTTTCGCCTTTTGTAGAGGTCCTACTAAATCGAGCCCCCATACCGCAAACGGCCAGGTGATGGGGATCATCTGAAGAGCGTGGGCGGGCAGATGCGTCTGCTTGGCGTAGAACTGGCACCCATGACACGAGCGTACGAGCTCGATGGCATCCGCCACGGCCGTTGGCCAGTAGAAGCCTTGCCGAAAAGCGTTCCCTACAAGGGTCCGTGGAGCGGCGTGGTGACCGCAAGCCCCCGAGTGTAGGTCATCGAGGAGTTTTCGGCCTTCTTCCACGGTGATGCAACGTTGTAAGACCCCCGTCGGGCTCCGTCTATATAGCTCGTTGTCTTTGCCATAGATCACGTATGATTTGGCCCGCCGAGCGATACGACGAGCTTCTGACCTGTCTTCTGGCAACTCGCCGCGGATAAGGCAGTCGAGGAACGGTGTGCGCCAATCGAATGGTCGACCTGGTCGTCGTTCTACCTCCATCATCTCCTCCACCATCAAGAGCGTATCGACGGCATTGGTCGGTTGGGCGATGGTGGCGTCGACGCCAGCCCCCGTGCCTAGGTCGACGGATGGCTCGTGAAGATCCTTTGAGAATGCATCAGGCGGCACTGTGCCTCTGGTAGATGCGATCTTGGCGAGTTCGTTGGCTGCCTCGTTGTAGCGTCGAGCGATATGGACAAGCTCGAGACCGTGGAACCTGTCCTCGAGTCGACGGACCTCCTTGCAGTACGCTTCCATTTTTGGGTCGTGGCAGCTCGAGGTTTTCATTACTTGGTCGATGACGAGTTGGGAGTCACCTCGGACGTCGAGGCGTCGGACTCCTAACTCGATAGCGATCTTGAGACCGTTGACGAGGGCCTCATATTCTGCGACATTGTTAGATGCGGCAAAATGAATCCTGATTATGTACCTCATGTGGACGCCCAAGGGTGAGATGAACAGCAGGCCGGCTCCGGCTCCAGTTTTCATGAGCGACCCATCGAAATACATCGTCCATAGTTCCGCCTGGACCTGGGTCGGGGGGAGCTGGGTGTCCGTCCACTCTGCGATGAAGTCTACCAGGGCCTGCGATTTGATGGCCTTGCGAGGCGCATAAGTGAGAGTCTCACTCATGAGCTCGACCGACCATTTTGCTATTCTTCCCGTGGCTTCTCTGCTCTGGATTATTTCGCCTAAAGGAAAAGACGAGACCACCGTGATGGGGTGGCCAAGGAAGTAATGCTGCAGCTTGCGACGGGCAAGGATTACTGTCACAGAACCGACCAAATTATAAGAGTTCAAGTGCAGAAACGATCGTCAAACAATCAAGTTTCTAAACTTGAGCCCATATAATCCCGGTAGTCAATCGAAATCACGAAGGACTTCAAACCAACTCGCAACAAACCAAGATCGTAATAGTTCAACATAAACACAACGAATGTTACATAGTCATTCATTGCCGTCGAAGCGGCACCACATCGGAGTCTTAAGTTATTACAACACTTGTTCGAAGTAGCGGAAGCAAAATAATTACACACACTTGTTCAAAGTTCAGTTCACAAGTTTGTTACTGCCAGAGTCTATGCCATCCTTCCAAAAGCATCATAGACGAGAAGATTAGAGAACCATGCCCAACGGTTAGTCCTCATCCCCAGCGGGATGGAGACAGGTCTTGCAGAAACCGTCATAGAAGATATCATCTGCAACAGGTGGGAATAAACCCTGAGTACGAGGATGTACTCAGCTAGACTTACCCGTCTAGTAAAACACAAAAGACACCAAGGATCATGCAAGGCTAAATTTTAAGTGGAGCTGGTTGACTCACCTTTTGCCAAAAGCTTAACTTACAACTAAGTCATTTTAAGAGCATCATATTTATTTATCATCAACCTACCACTAGATTAGCACCTGTACTACAACACATCACTTGATTATTACAAACAATATTAACCATATCAAATTCATCATATGTTCTTCTTGCTATCATCATTATCATGAACCAAGTTCATTAGTGAATGCTACGTTTGCCGCTGCTCTGTCAAGTTCTCACTAACCATGAGAGACGGCGATTCGAATCGAATTCCTATCCAGCTGGAGGTTTATTCCTAGCACTCACCCAAGCATCCCCTGCCGGAGAGCCACAGGGTCACCTTTGGTACGACTCAGAAATCACGGCTCCGATCAGCGCCGCACTCCCAGGGCTACCACTCTGCCAGGGAGGTCAGGAATTTTAACTCACCTGCCTTTGGACTTACGCCAATGGTCCCCCGCACACCGCACTTCCTCCGGTAGTGCGCACTTTATACTTGCCGGTCTTCCGGCCTGAGTCATACTACTCGGCTTCGCGGTCGGAACGAGTTATCCGGCCAACTAAGTGTCAGGCATGCGTTCAACATGACAAGAGGACGTACAACGATCGGTCCTTAGCTGCCACAGACGGAGTTACTACACACTTGCAAAACTCCGCCCGGCTTAAGTCAATTTAACCAGGTTCCATCCACGATAGCACATATAGACCATCGTGACCCGACACAACCCTATATCGCGCGGATGACAGAATATCACCCGACTTCTACCGATTAAAGCATAACTAAGCTGCTACTCGAACCTAACTCTACAACCAGGGAGGGTGAGTATCTGGACAAGGATAGAGTAGAATGCAGCAATAGTTTCATCACAACTCCTATACGTAATGCATCAATAGATATAACGTATTAAGTAAACTTTCGAAAATAGAGGAGGCTTAGAATGCTCCGGGGCTTGCCTTTCACGAACGATGCCGGCTCGTGATTCGGGCACTCAACTTCTTCTTCGGGCTCCTCGAGTCCGGCTTGCTGGACCTCCACCTCCTGGCTGCCTTCCTGGCCTTCGGGGTTCGCTTGGAGCTCGAAGGAAACTGCCACGTCCGGTGCACCTATTGCATGCTCGATGAATGAGAAGGTGCACATGCTACAGATGAATGCTTAATAACACAAGCAACTCACTGGACACTCATTTACGGAGCAAGAGTTATACTAACTCACATGAATAAACAAGTTAACATAACCCAAATCTATCATGGCACCAAAGCAGCCAACGACACAAAACAAGTATGCTCAGTAAACAAATCATAATTATAGATAGGCAGGTCCAACAAACATGAGTAAGGACATTCTAGAAAGCTTAGGAAATTGTCTACAACTCATCTTTAAACATGACAGCAAGATTCAAACATTAAACTAGTCATTTTAACAAAGTTCCAGGTTCTGTCCCAGAAAAACAGAGAACCCCTATTTCTGGAACCCAACTTGGAACAGCTATAACTTTTAAACTACTTGGCCAAATGACCTCAAATTTAAACCACAGTTAGTTCAACAAGTTTAGAACAACTTTGTTTTATACAAGTTTCACAGAAAGTCAAGTTATCATTAAGCAAAGTTAAATTACTTACTTGCTGTCCAGAACAGCATTTAACCCTATAGTTAAATATTTAATGACATGATCAAAACACAAACCATGCCAACCACATGACTCATGAGCACAAACATATTACAAGGTCACCAGACCATTAGTTGAAAACCCCAAAACAATTACTTAACAGGCATTTATTAATTAATTTTAGATAAGGCATATTTACAAGATATTAGTTAAAGTGCTCAGAAAAATCTACAAAAATTACAGAGGCACAAGTATAACATCAGATCACCACCATAAAAATTTCAAGACCATTGCACATGCCAAATTAAAGATATGCATTTAACATGTATCAAGGCATTTATTTCATAAATTCATAGACATGACTTATATAGTGTCAAACAACAGATTTCAGATTATTTACATCTTAGGAATACCATAAACAAGTTTACCACCAAATTAGAGCACCAGCATAAGCACCAATTATTTTATGTGATTTAATTAAAGAAACAAGCCATATTTCCAACACAAATTACATATCACAACTGCAGTGCTCCAAAAATCATGAAATAATTATCAGAGCACTCTAGTGCCATACAAAGACCACCATAAAAATTTCAGAGCAAACCAATCAGTAAAACCAGAGATATGCATTTACCCATAAATAACAAGATTAAATCCTTAATAAATAATTTCTCAGAAAACATGATTCATTTTATATTTTTATTAAATACTAGCCATCTCAAGAAATAACACAAAATTTGTTTCACAATTTTTGGATCAATAGAACTAGAGATATGATTTTTACAAAATCAGCTCAAACTCTGATTTAAACAAAGGAGAAAGAGAGACTGACAGAGGGGACCCGCGCGTCAACGGACCCCACCTGCCAGTGACTCGAAAGCAGAGGCGCGGCTTGACCGCCGGAGATCTCGCCGACGGCGAGGTCTCGGCGCTGGCCAAGGGCACCATCGTGCTCCCCACTGCATTCCGCATCTAGCGGTACCCAAAACCCTAACTCTACCGAGCTCTAGGTACCTC
Organism: Sorghum bicolor; assembly: GCF_000003195.3. Taxonomy (NCBI): domain Eukaryota; kingdom Viridiplantae; phylum Streptophyta; class Magnoliopsida; order Poales; family Poaceae; genus Sorghum; species Sorghum bicolor. The sequence continues at coordinate 22,597,473 of NC_012873.2, read as the reverse complement.
GCCCTCGCGAATGGCGGCACGGCGGTGGTGCGCGGCCGACCGCCGGCGTCTCTGGCCGGAGACAGGGCAGAAGAGAACGAGGACGAGCAACAGCAAGACCTAGCGAAGCTTTTGGGACAAGAATGAGAAGGAATGGTGGACTACAGAGCCCTGGCCACGACGCCGGTGGCCATGGCGGAACTCCGGCGAGGTAAGCTCGCGTCGGAGCAGGCAATGCGGGCTCACCGAGGCTCGACAGTCGCAACCAGCTCGACGACGGTGGAGAGGAGAGGCTTGCGGAGCGCTGGACCGAGCTGCTTGGCCGGAGACACGGAGATGTGCGCGCGCGAGCTCGCCGAAGCAACGGCGGCGACGCGGAAACGACGACGCGCGAGAGAGAGAGGACACCGGGAGCGGATATGGCTCTGTCCACGCGACCGGGGCGCCGGGGCGAGATGAAGGGCGCGCGGAGGACTGACGGGCGGGGCCAACGGCGACATACGGACGCCACGAGTCCAACACGCGGCACACCGGCGAGCTTCCCCTGACTGACGACGACGCGATTCAGTGTCCCCCGAGCTGACTGAAACTCGATTTTGCCCGACGATTTACTCCCTAATCACTCGATGATTTTGCTGGCTAATTGCTCCATGCTGGAGAGCTACACGAGTACTCCAACATTGCTTACAAGATCAAGGCTTGATTCGCTCTAGAATTCAAACGGGAAGGTGAAGAACACCCCCTCGAGCAAACTGCAAAGCCCCCAGGACTTAGAAAATTTTCTAAGTGTGGAAAACAGCCCCAAATCTGCCTTGTGGGCCACTTTTGAGCTATTTGTGATCATTTTCATGAGATGGCCATAAAACAACTTTTGTTCCTTATAAAATTTGCTACAACTTTGCTGTAGGAAGTTTTGACATGCAAACATTTTATGAAACACTTTTTAAAAGCCTAAGCAAAAGAGGTTTCTAGGGCTTATTTGCATAAGTATGACTTAAGTGATTATTTTGGAGAAGTGATCAACATGAACATTGTTCCCAAGATTAATTTAAGCATAGATAAGCTATTTACCAAGGCATCAAGCACAAACACAAGCATTGTTCACTCAAACATAAGCATAGGAAGCCTATTTAAGCAATTTAAAACACATTTTTGCAAAGAATGACATGTCTCAAGATAGATGATGATCATGGATGCTTTGAATACATGATGATGCTCATGCTATGCACATGTTTGATGCAACCATAACACTGGGGTGTTACAATTACGGCATAAATCAGCTTCTGGATTTGGGGATAACGTGCTTTGGTCTCCGAAAGCACCTCGCTGACGAAATATACTGGCCTCTGAATCGGTAACGCATGTCCCTCCTCCTGCCTCTCGACTACCACCGCCGCGCTGACGACCTGGGTCGTCGACGTGACGTAGAGTAGCAGCGGCTCTGCAGGTTGAGGTGGAACCAGGACTGGTGCCGAGGTCAGCGTCTTCTTCAGTCTTTCGAGTGCTTCCTCGGCCTCGGGGGTCCAAGAGAAGCGCTCGACCTTCTTTAGGAGTCGATATAATGGTAATGCTTTTTCTCCCAGTCTCGAGATGAAACGGCTCAGAGCCGCCAGGCACCCCGTGACTTTCTGTACACCCTTGATGTCTCGAATCGGCCCCATTTTCGTGATGGCCGAGACTTTTTCGGGGTTGGCTTCGATGCCGCGCTGTGAAACGATGTATCCTAGGAGCATGCCTCGAGGCACACCGAAAACGCACTTCTCGGGATTGAGCTTGATCCGGCTGGTGCGTAGGCAGCTAAAGGCAATCTCGAGGTCCTGGATCAGGTCTCCTCGTCGCTTTGACTTGACGACAATGTCGTCGACGTAGGCTTCGACCGTCGACCCTATGTGCTTGCCGAATACGTGGAGCATGCAACGTTGATACGTGGCCCCGGCGTTTCGAAGCCCGAATGGCATGGTCACGTAGCAATACATCCCAAAAGGCGTGATGAAAGAGGTCGCGAGCTGGTCGGACTCCTTCATTTTTATCTGATGGTAACCGGAATATGCATCAAGGAAAGAAAGGGTTTCACATCCCGCGGTAGAATCGACAATCTGATCAATGCGTGGCAATGGAAAGGGAACTTTTGGACATGCTTTATTCAAACTAGTATAATCGACACACATCCTCATTTTCCCATTCTTTTTCTTAACTAATACAGGGTTCGCTAACCAGTCAGGATGATGAACCTCCTTGATGAATCCGGCCGTCAAAAGCTTGTGGACTTCCTCGCCAAGGATCTTGCGCTTCTCCTCGTCGAATCGGCGCAACCGCTGCTTCACTGGCTTGGAACCGGCTCGAATCTCCAAGGAGTGCTCGGCGACTTCCCTCGGTATGCCTGGCATGTCCGAGGGACTCCATGCAAACATATCAGCATTTGCACGGAGAAAGTCGACGAGCACGGCTTCCTATTTGGGGTCGAGGTCGGTGCTGATTGTCAGCACCTTGCCGTCGGAGTTGTTGGGGTCGAGCGGGATCTTCTTGGTTCCTTCCGCCGCCTCGAAGCTGCCCGCGTGGCGCTTAGGCTCTGGAGCCTCAGCGGCCAGGGCCTCGAGCTTCGCGACGATCTCGGTGGAGTTCTCGACCGCCTCCCCGTACTCGACGCACTCGACATCGCGCTCGTAGGCATGCTCGAAGGAGGAACTGACAGTGATGACGCCTTTGGGACCGGGCATCTTCAGCTTCAAGTAGGTGTAGTTGGGTATAGCCATGAACTTGGCGTAGCCCGGGCGCCCGATGATGGCGTGGTACGTGCCTCGGAACCCAACCACCTCAAAGGTGAGGGTCTCCTTCCTGAAGTTGGCCGCCGTGCCGAAGCAGACCGGTAGGTCAATTCGACCTACTGGCAGTGCCTTTTTCCCTGGCACGACGCCGTGGAAACCGCCGGTGCTCGGCTGGAGGCGTCCTCTATCGATGCCGAGGAGGTCGAGGGTCTCGAGGTAGATGATGTTGAGGCTGCTGCCACCATCCATCAGCACTTTCGAGAGTCGGGTGTTGATGATGATGGGGTCGATGACAAGCGGGTAGACGCCCGGGGCGACTACCTTGTCGGGGTGGTCCTCTCGGTCGAAAGTGATAGGAGTGCTTGACCAGCTAAGGTATTGGGGCACCGCCATTCTTGCTGCAAAGACTTCGCGACGCTCCCTTTTGCGCTGCCTCGTGGTCAATTGAGTCGAGGGCCCGCCATAGATCATGTAGCAGTCGTGGACGGCGGGGAAGCCGTCGTCATCTTTGTTGTCCTCCTTGCTGCCAGCCTTCTCTTTCTTGGAATCATCACGCGTATCTTTTTTGAACCCCGGACTGTCGAAATGCCTTCTCAGCATACGACAATCCTTGAGCTTGTGGTTGGCGCCTCCCTTATGGTAAGGGCACGGCTCTTCCAGCATCTTGTCGAAGATGCCTCCATCCGGAGGGCCTCGAGGCTTCTTTCGATCCATGGCGGCGACAAGGTTGTCGTCGGAATCTTCTCGGTGGAACTGCCGCACTTTCTGCTTCTTTTTATTTTTCTTGAGGCCCCGACTGGGGGTCCCATCTTCGTCGATGGGCTGCTTGCCTTTTCTTCCCTCTGAGCTGAAGAAGGCGCCGACTGCCTCCTCCCCTGCCGCGTAGTTGGCTACTACGTCCATCAGCTCGTCGACGGTCTGAGGTCGATTGCGACCCAATTCCCGCACCAAGTCTCGACTGGTGGTGCCCGAGACAAACGCCAAGATGACGTCGTGGTCAGGGATGTGCGGCAGCTCAGTGCGCTGCTTCGAGAAGCGTCGGGCATACTCCCGAAGAGTTTCTCCCGACTTCTGCTTGCACTTGCTGAGGTCCCACGAGTTCCCTGGCCGTATGTAGGTCCCTTTGAAGTTACCCTCGAAGACTCTGACCAGATCAACCCAGTTGTGGATCTGATTGGCAGGGAGTTCCTCGAGCCATCGACGGGCGGTGTCGGAGAGAAAAAGGGGTAGCTGTCTGATGATGGCTCGGTCATCGCCTCGAGCGCCACCTAGCTGACAGGCCAACCTGAAATCGGCCAGCCATAACTCTGGCTTGGTCTCTCCGTTGTACTTCGCGATGCTGGTCGGGGGTCGAAACGGATTGGGCAGGGGCGTGCTGCGGATCGCCCTGCTGAACACCCGTGGGCCTGGTGGCTCGGGGGCCACCCGGTCCTCGTCGCTGTCGTATCTCCCGCCGCGATGCGTGCTATAACCGCGCTCTTCCGCGTCTCCGTGCCGGCGGCGTCGACTTTCTTTGATGTCGTGCCGCGCGTCGTGTCGACGTTGATTGTCGACGGGGAGGATGAGTGCGGTCTTTCTACCTCGAGGAGGAGGTTGTTGTTGGACTGACATCTCCTCTTCGTTTAGAGGCTGTTCGTCGCGTTTCTCTGTGGCAGCTCCTCGTCGTCGAGACGCCGAACTTTCGGCTTGTTGAACTGCCGCCACCTGGAGCAATGTCTGTACCTCATCTCGAATGCGTCGGGCCTGGGAATTTGACGGCTCTGGCATGTTACGCAGCAGCATCGTTGCTGCCACTACATTCTGGCCTGCTCGAGGGAAACGGCTGACAGGTTGCTCTGGCTCTGAGTCGCCGACGATCTGTCGATGTACCTCTCGAGCGCGTCTGCGGACACTTCCGCCCGGTGGGTAGGGTAGGTCTTGCTCGAGGATTTGCTCGAGTAGGACGAGGCGCTCGCGGTCTTCGTCGAGCTTCATCTTGAGCTCCCGCAGCTGCGCGAGCTGTGCGGTTCTGTCTTCCTGAGGAAGAGGGTCGAGCTGTCCGTCGTTCCCAGGTGTCCTGGGGTCTTCTCGCGCCGCGGGGGCTCGACCACCCGCAGCAGCATCCCGTGTCTCGTCAGTGGTTTCTGCCGCCCCGTCGATGTGATAGCATTCCCTCGTAGGGTCATAGCTGTCTGTCTCGGAGTCGGAGTCCGGTTCGGCGGCGTAGAAACACCCACGTCCTTCCTCCAGCAATCGTTGCGTGAGGGAGGTGATCGAGTATCGTCCGGGGCCTAGACGACGGAGACCTCCTTTTATAGTTCCAAGGAGGGACTTAGGGTACATGTATAGGTATGAGAATAGGAGTCGATAGCAGCATGGGGCGCTGACCTACTCGAGGTTTCCGTACCGGCATGCCCTCGAGCCGTCCCGTCTTAATAGCTTGGTGATGATCACGCGTGCCCCTGCATTCTGCTCTGCGCGCCGTCTTGGATTGGTTCGGCGGACGCACGCTTAGATGGCTCGGCGGCAAATCCGGCGGAGTGGTTACGGCGTGGTCAGTCGACGTCCGACTCGTCCCCAGGAAGGAGCCTGGTGAAGTCGAGGGTCGGACGCCGTACGGGGTGTCGACATCTGGAGCGTAGACTTTAGATGTCTCGAGGGGGTGTTGATTAGACGTCCCATCCCTATTTCCCGTGCCCTATCATGCCCTGGGTCGTTCGGCGGGAAGGCTGCAAAAAGATTGATGGGACGGAAGCCTGTTCCCTATCACGCCTCCCGTGACCTGTGCGTTAGGTGGGGAAGCATCAGGCGCATTTAATGCTCCGACCCGCGTGCGCGCGTCAGGCGGCGGACAGTGTCCTTGCGCTCGACGCCTCTCGGTTCGCTCGAGCCCGCTTCCGTATTCGACGGCAGTTGCTGCTCGAGCCCTGGCCGATTCGCTCGACGGTATTTCCGTCTTCGAGGCTGCGGCCGTCGACGGCCGCCCGTGTGTACGGTTGGTCTCGTTATACGCATTGGTGAGGGTACCCCTTGTTGGTACCCTCGACAGATTCGCACTCTTGCAAGCACAAGTGAGTTAGAGGCTTTCCTAGCACTCCCCAAGCATGGACACTAAGTCCCAAGGATGCTCAGCACCGGCCAAGGCCGGCCACCACTTCTATTTATAGCTCCAAGGGCTAAACTAGCCGTTACCCCTTCACTGGGCAAAACGCGTGAGCACCGGACGCTCACAGGGAGCCACCGGACGCTCAACCCGCAGCGTCCGGTGCTCAGGCGCCAGCCACGTGTCACTAGCCGTTTGAAGTCAATCGTTGCCGCCAACGGCTACCACGCGCTCGCACCTGACACAGCACCACCGGACGCTCAACTAGTCCACACCGGACGCGTCCGGTGCACACCGGACTCGTGCGCAGAGAGCTCCGCAAACTTGCTCGGTCACCGAACGCAAGCCACCGGACGCACCCTGAGCGTCCGGTGCTCACCGGACTCATGCGCAGAGAGGGTCGCCAAACCGCCCTCACACCGGACGCTGAGCACCGGACTCACTCCGGTGCGTCCGGTGCACACCTGCACCACAGACACCACACCGGACGCTCTGGACCAACGTCCGGTGCTGCCAACTCCAGCGTCCCCGCGACTTCTCCAAAATTCCCAGCGGCGCAATAGAAAATATACACTTAATTTTCTCAAAAGCGCCAAAACCCACACCTCTCTCAACCCTAGGAACACCACCTCCTTTGTAAAGTGTGCCAACACCAACAAGTGTACACCACCATGTGCAAGTGTGTTAGCATTTTCACAAACAATTTCCCAAAGGAGTTAGCCTCTCAACTTGCCACGCCACTCGATCCTAACACGTATGCAAAGTTAGATCGCTCAAGTGGCACTAGATGACCGATATGCAAACAAGTTTGCCCCTCTTGATAGTACGGCCATCTATCCTAAATCCGGTCATAAACTTCTCTACACACCTATGACCGGTGAAATGGAAAAGCCCTAGGTTATACCTTTGCCTTGCGCTTTCCATTCCATCTCCTCCAATGTTGATGCAACACATGCACCAACCAATCACCAAATGATATGATCCACTTCATATCATCACGTGACCGTATTGGTTCATCGATCTTGACCTCACTTGCTCTTCACTGTTGCCTCGGTCCATCGGCGCCAAGTCTTGCTCAAGCTTCACAGTCACACGCGGTCCCTCGCTTCAAAGCCTCCGACTTGCCCTTCACTCTTGCAACCGGTCCATCGAGCCAAGCCTCATCTTGATCTTCTCCACCTTGGTCACATGACTCCATGTCATGTCTCATATGCAATGAGCTCCTCCATCATATCATCATCACCTGTGGACTAATCTCCTGTGTATCTCACATAAACACTATTAGTCCACCTAAGTTGTCACTCAATTACCAAAACCAAACAAGGACCTTTCAACTTCCCAGTGAGGCACGTCATGTCATGCCATACGAGCCTGATTGCTGCAGGGTCGTGCCTTGCCCGTGCCTGTGCCATGCCGGGCCGGGCCGGCCCGTTGGCCATCTATGGCCTTGTTTAGTTCCAAAAAAATTGCAAAATTTTTCACATTCTCCGTCACATCGAATCTTGCGGCACACGTATGAAGTAAATATAAATAAAAGAAATAACTAATTATACAGTTTATCTATAATTTGCGATACGAATCTTTTAAATCTAATTAATTTATAATTGAACAATGTTTGTCAAATATAAACAAAAGTGCCTGTCTATTTTGTAAATTTTTTTGAACTAAACAAGGCCTGAGGCATGAAGCTTGTGTTTCCTAGAGTTGATGTCTGAGGAGCTGATGGCTGCTGATGATCTTGTGTGTTCTAGACCTGAAGTTGGGACTGGGTAGTTTGCTTTGCTTGGGGTTCTTGCTGTTGGTGCTACTAGCAATGCTACTGCTGCTAGAGGTGTTTGGGTAAACATTGATTTGCCTCTGCTAGTTCTTTTCTTGTGTTTCCATTGATGTGAACTTGATGATCTAAAACTGATTTGAGCATTTCGCCTATTTGCCTATTTGCCATTGAGGTGATCATTTCCTTCTGAGCATTTGCCTTATGCCAATGATGATATTTTTTAAACCGAATACATGCCTTATGCTAATGATGATGTTTTTAATATACTTAGCACATGCCTCATTCTTGTTTTAATATTCTGAGCACATGTCTTTTTTATACCGAGGCACATGAGGCATTCCATGGTTCACAAGTTGAAGAAAAAATGAAGCATACAATGGCATGTTTGTAGTGGATCCTCCTTTATGTATTATAAAGAAGGATATTGCAATTTTAGTGGAGGTTCTAATAATATTAGTCCAGACTTTAGTAATTTTAATTTTACTTTTCAAAAAGATGTAATATTCATTGCAAATAAATTGCTGTATTAATGTTTGGACTTGCTGGCTGTAACCTTACCACTCAAACAAAGTGATAACTCCACCAGCTTCTATGCGGGCAACCAAACATGGTTCCTTCGTCCTCACAAGTTAAATCTGATGTACCTGGCCAAATAGAGCCTAGCTATCGGCGTCTAGACTCGTGGTCTAGACACAAACGAGTATAAGTTTGCGTAACTACCTAAGCCTGGATGGTGATGCAAGTGAGACACAGAGGGTTTATACTGGTTCGGGCCTGAAATGCCCTACGTCCAGTGAGATCGGGAATCTGTATAGCCTTGCACCCAAAGGCGCTTGTAGTAGGGGGAGTACAAGCAGGTGGCGAGAGAGGGCTAAGTCCCAAGTCTCGGCTTTTTCGTGGACAGAGTGCTGGTTGCTGCTCTGTGAGTGAGTGCGGTGGTGGTGTGTGAACCTGGTGAACCTGAACTTAGTTGTGAGCCCTAGCTCCCATTTTATAGCCTCGATGGGAGACAGGGATTTACATGAGTAGATTTCCTTCTCCCGAGTGGAAGAGCAACAGTCCCGACCCTGTAGGAGCTTGTCCATCCCGTCCTTGAAGCATGGCTGACAGCATGGCTGCTCCTGTGGAGGGTTACCGAGCCCTGTGGGAGTCGTGGGGGTGGTTGGAATAGTCGCCACCATGCCCTGCTGTGATATGGGAGTCACTGCGCCTGTCATGTCGATGGTACGGGCGCCGTGCGTCGGAAGCTTTGCCTCGATCTGGTGGGGCATCGTTTGGTGCCCGAGCCCTGGGGGGTCGGGCGAGACGGAACTTACGCCCGAGGCCGAGGGGATCGGGCGAGGTGGTGTCTGCGTCTGAGCTTCTGGGGAGTCAGGCGAGACGGAACTTACGCCCGAGGCTAGTGGGGGTCGGGCAAGATGGTGTTTGCGTCCGAGCCCTGGGGGGTCGGGCGTGCCGTGTTTTGAGCTCGAGATTGGAGGAGTAGATGATCTGGGGCCCATGCCCTGTCGATTGTGGATGACTTGCTTTGTCTTTTGCGTTTTTTATCGCTCTGATCTGGGTATCCCTTTTTATGGTACCCAACAGTAGCCCCCGAGCCTTTGAAGGGGTGAGATCACCTCTTCAAAGGTTTTCTTCAAAGGGACCATTGTTGATCGGGGACTTTTAAATTTACCTCCGGAGGGTGCGCGCGAGCGCACCCGCCGGGTGTAGCCCCCGAGCCTTTTGGAGGAATGGTGTTATTCCTTCAAAGGCTTTTTACCCCTGAGTGATACGGTTGGGAGTATTTGAGGGATAGGTTGCGTGCTCTCTACACGTAGAGCCTATTCCTCTGGTGCAAGGAAGCCCCCGAGCCCTTTCCCCATAAGGGTCGATCAGGTTCTTTCTCGTCTTTAGTAATTACGTCCCTCATTCATTCTTTCGTTCGGAGGAAGGGTGGGTCACGCCGTACTACCCTCGATGGGCGAGTATCGTCGTTTCCCGGGAGCTGCAAGCGGGTAGATCCAAGTGGATGTCCGAGTCGCATTCGATAGGGGTCGGCTAGTTGCCTTATGGGCACATCTCAAAAATACCCGAGGGCAGTCACGGTGGATGTCAGAACCGTTCGCTAGGTTCCGAGGGCTCGGTGCCTCCCTCGATGGGATCCCACTCGCGTGACACCCGCATGGGTCTCGGATATGACTGGTAAAGACGCGCCGGCCCCTTATGGGGCTCGGACCTTGGCCTCTATTGTGCTCGTCTTCAATCATCCCTAGCTCGGGCATCCTGAGGCGACTGTTCGAACCTGTTCTGTAGGTCAGTCTCGCAACCTCTGGAACGTAGGTGGCCATGGCCTGGGGATTTTTAGCCTCGTAGAGGCTTTTTCAGACTTGTCTGTAGTATCGGGGTCGGGCGAGACGGAACCTGCGCCCGACGGGAACCATCTTGCGGTTTTGGCTCGAGGTTAGTATGGGGTCGGGCGAGACGGAGTCTGCGCCCGACCCGGACCGCCCTATGACCTAGGTCAGCGGGGGGTCGAGCGCCGCTTGCTTTGGAAGGAACCGTCTGACATAACTTTTCAGGGTGCTCCGTTCGAGGCGCGGCGCGTGGGGACTCGAAACGGCCGTGACGTCGTGCCCTGACCGGATGGGACGCTTCGCCTGCGAAATTAATGCGCGCGTGCGGCGGGCATGAGAATCGGAGGGAGTTGGCGCTTCAAATTTTTCACCTGGTGGGGAGTGAGCGACGGTTGCCCTTTCCGCCCTCTTGGTCTTCTGCTGGCGACGCGGTCGTGGCGTACTTCCTCTATAAAAGCCGCCGCGGGGGACTTGGTTTCTTTCCTCCCGCTCCTGTGAAAAGAAGCTCTCACCTCCTGCCCTTTCTCCTGCCCTCATCTTTTCCACTTTGACCGCGCAAACGTCCCTGCTTTATCCAATGCCATGGCCGGTGTTGAGGCTTGGCCGCCCTACAACGTGACCAAGTCTGCGTTGGATGCGCGTGTGAAAGCCGGGATTCTTCGTCCTCTCAAAGACGTCGAGCTGCCGGAGTGGATCGTCCCTTCGGCGAACGACAGGGAGCCAAACCCGCCCCCGGGCTATGTGGTTTGCTTCCTGTCGTTCTTAGACCGGGGGTTCGGAACTCTGGCCGGTCGACTGATCCGGGCGATCCTTCACCATTACGAGGTGGAGCTACATAACCTCAATCCCAACTCAGTGATGCAGGCCACCGTCTTCGCCACGGTCTGCGAGGGGTTCCTGGGGGTTCCTCCCCATTGGAACCTCTAGCTCCACCTTTTCAAGGCGGAGATGTCCGCCCGTTACGTGGGAGGGGAAAAGTTCCCCCTGCGAGTCGGCGGTTGCACGCTGCAGCTCCGCCAGCAGCGGTCTTCCTAGTATATCTAGAGCGCGATGCCCTCGTCAAACCGGGGGTGGCAGAACGGGTGGTTCTACCTCTGGAACAACGGTGGGCTGCTCCCGGCATACACCGGGAAGATGGTGACGGAGTCCCCCCAAAAGTGGGTGTGGGGTGCTCCTACGGAGGAGCAGAAGAGGCTTGTCCCGCTTCTTGCGGGGCTCGCGAAGCTGCGCGGCGCCAAAGTCACCGCGGCCATGGTGGTGACGGCGTTCCACAAGAGGAGTCTACTTTCGCTGGCGCAGCGGCGAGCATTCATGTTCGAGATGACCCGGAACGTCCCCTGGGCCGGGACGATGATGTTGGCTGAGCCGATATCGGCATCGGACATCGTCGCCCGGGTCGAGAAGACAACACACCCGGATATGAAGAACTCCTGGGTGGTGCCGATGCGCCCTGAAAAGGGCTACATTTCTCTAGTAAGATGTTGAATTTTTGCGCCTGTTTCCTTTTTCTTCCTGCCTTTTTCTTGACCGCCGCTTGTTCGCAGCAGATGGGGATCGTCAGGGATTCCCTGCCCCCTGTCCTAGAGGACAAGGAGATCCGGGCTAAGAATCGGGCCCGGAATGAGGAACAGAAGAAGGCCAAGGAGGACAAGAAGGCCGAGGCAACGCGGAAAGCGCAACGGCGGGAGATCTCCGCCAAGAACCACCGTGAAGCCGAAAAGGTGGGGGTCGCCCCACCCCCCTCTCCCGAGACTTTGGTCTCGAAGATAGAGGGTGGGGGAGACAACGCCGACTGGCTTGACGAGCTGGCGGAGGAGGACGACATAATCCCCCCTGCTAGCGGGGGGATTGAGATCCCAGAGGGGTCGAAGGCCCGAGGGGGGTCGGAAGCCCCCGAGGGGACCCAGGCGCCGGGGGGCGGGCAAGTCGTCCCCCACATCATTGTGGATGACGAGGACAGCGCCCCTCGGGAGGGTTCGGTCCCCGTGGGTCCCCAGGAGGGGGAGAAGGCGTCAGGGGGCGAATCCGAGGCGCCCCCTCAACCGGTAGCACCAGAAGGCGTAGCCGAGCCGCGCCCGACGCCCGGGGCGGGAGCCAGCGCCTCGGAGGAGGCGACGCAGGCTGAGACCACCATCGTGGCCCCTGCGCCGTCTGCTGGCGAGACGGGGGTCCAGCCGATGGGCCCTGGCGCTTCGGGAGGGCCCCAAGGAGCTCTAAGCTCCCAGAAGAAGGCTATCCCCCGAGCGAGGTATGTATAGGATTTCTGATCTTTCCGTTGATTTTTTGTTTTTCTCTTTCTTCTGATTTGCGTTGCTCCTTCAGCCGAAAGCAAAAGGCGGCGCCAGTGGCGTTGGCCCCCCTGAAGGCCGTGAAGAGAGGGGCGCAGTCAACTCCTGGGTCGGCTAGGCCCATGTCGCCTCCACCCCTGAGCCACGCGGAGGGGGGGCCGTCGGGAAGGAGAGGGGCAGAAGACGGGGGCGCCGAGGCCCCAAAGGCCGGAGGAGACGGCCCTTGCCCCTAGGGCTACGCCTCCTCCAGAGGATGCCGATCTGGGAGGTGCGGTTCGGCCTGCGCAGGTTGAGGAAGGCCGAGCCATCGTGGCGTCCAACACGACGCCTGAGGCTCCCACGGCGGGAGGGGAGGGCGATGCCCGATGGGGCAAGAGCCTCGTATTGTGGCCCAACCTCAACGACGCAGAGGGAGGGGCCAGATTCGTTCTGGACGACCCATCGGAGGATTACCTCTGGCAGGGTCTGGACGCGTGCGGGCGTGCCAGCGTCGAGGCCATCAACCGAGCTTCTCAGTTCGTGAGCCGAGACATGTATAACTTGGCCCAGGTAAGGCTTCTTCCCATGTTGTGAAGTACTTTTGCTCTGTTTTGCAATGCTGACTCCCTGTGCGACTTCTGATTCTGTAGGCGCTCAAGGCTACATCTCTGGAGAAGTCAGTTTTTCTCCGCAGGGAAAGGGACGCCTGGGCGACCTGTGAGAACGAGAGGGCTGCTAGGGAGGCGGCTGAGGGGGAGCTCGCGAAGGAGTGCGAGATCTCTGCCGAGCTTCGGCAGAAGTGCTCGGCACTGGCAGCCGAGGCTCAGGAGGCCCGGGACAAGGTCGCCCCCCTGGAAGAGAGGGTTCGGGTCCTTACCCAGGAATCCGAGGCGCAGAAGGCGACGGCTGAGAGGTATAAGGGCGAGGTCACTCGGCTTGAGGCTTTGCTCACGGTGAAAGACCTTACCCTGAACCAGACTCAGGCCGACCTTGCTGCTGCTTAGAGCCAGGTGGCCCGCTGGCACCGGAGCTCGGCGGAGCACGAGAAGCGAGCCGAGGGTAAGACTTGCGCCCTTTACCTTGGCCCCCTTTGTACTTTGGGTTAATCTTCCTGCCTTCTTATTTTTCTTGTTCTGCTTTTCAACAGAGTCAGTGAGGAAGGTGGTCGAGGCGACTTCTGCTATCGAGGCCCCGCAGAGGTCCCTTGACGCCGAGGTTTCGGACCGCTTGGCCCTCGAAGCCTTGGTCTCATCAGCGTGCGGGGGGCTCGGGGTGACGGCATCGGGGTCGTCGCTGCGAAGTCGGGTCGAAGCCCTTTACTCCCGGGCCGGGGAGAGGATGAAGGAGGCGCTCCACGCCGGGGTGAGGAAGGCCCTAGCAGTGGTGAGCTCTCACGACGTCGGTATTGACTTGCCGGCGGTCTGTCAGGGCTACGTCCTCCCCAAGGATGAGACGGAGGCCCAGGAGGAGGTGCAGAGGCTTGAAGACGCTGCGACGGCCCCCGAGGACGCTTTGGCCGCCTTTTTTGATGACGAGGTGGAGCTTCCACCCCTCGGGGCGCAAGGGCCTGCGCAGGCAGGGCAACAAGGCCCTTTAAGTTAGATTCCTTTTTCTTTTTGTAGATGTTAAGGCCAGTGGGCCTTGTTTTGTATATACAATGTTAATGCTAAGTATGAATATTTATATGAATATTCCTTTTAAGCTTTTTCCTAAGTGTCTTGTTTTCTTTTCCCTTATACTGATCCGACCTCGGCAGCGCGAGGTCGGGTGAGCTACTTAGAGTCTGCGCTAGCCAGAGTCCCCGAGCCTAAGTCTTTTTCCTTTTTCCTTAGCAGTTTTTTAGAAGTCCAGATCCGCCCCCCGACCCTAAGGTGAGTAGAGGTCATCTTTGCTCGTGAGCGCGGATCTTTCCTCGGGCTCATGCCTTAAGATTTAGGGGATGGATCTTTCGGTTTCCTAAGTCTTTTTAGGAAATGGGAAAAAACCTCGGGTCGGGGTTCTCTTGACTTTGTGAAAAAAAAGAAAAAAGATTTGGAGTTGCCACAGGGGGTTCCCCCCTATGTAGCCCCCGAGGAAGGCTCGGACTCTGTAAGGCAGGTCCGAGGCTTACTTAAAAGAAATGATCATATAATTTAAACTTTCATTTATTCTTCCAAGGTGATGAACAAATGGAAATTTTTACAAAGTTCTAAGGGTAAAAGCGACGTAGCTGTTCTATGTTCCACGCGTTTTTGAAGACCTCCCCTACTTCATTGGCGAGCTTGAAGGTGCCGGGCCGGAGGACTTCGGCGATGACGAAGGGTCCTTCCTAGGGGGGGTGAACTTGTGATGACCCTTGTTGCTCTGCCTGAGCCTTAGCACCAAGTCGCCGACTTGAAAGACTCGGCCTCGGACTCGTCACGCATGGTATCGGCGGAGGGCCTGCTGGTACTTGGCAGAGTGTAGGAGGGCTACATCTCTGGCCTCATCCAGCTGGTCCAGCGCGTCTTCTTGGAAGGTTTTGCAGCTATTCTCGTCGTAGGTTTGTACCCTTGGAGACCCGTAATCCAGATCCGTGGGGAGGACGGCTTCCGACCCATAGACCATGAAGAACGGGGTGAACCCTGTGGCTCGGCTTCGGGAAGTCCTTAGACTCCAGACCACGACCGACAGTTCTTTGAGCCATCTTTTCCCGAACTTGTTCAACCAATTGAAGATCCTAGGTTTCAGACCCTGGAGGATCATGCCATTGGCACGCTCCACCTGACCGTTGGTCTTTGGGTGAGCCACTGCTGCCCAGTCCACACGTATGTGGTGTCTGTCGCAGAACTCCAGAAATTTTCGCCCGGTGAATTGTGTGTCGTTGTCAGTGATTATGGAGTTCGGCACTCCGAATCGGTGGACGATATCCGTGAAGAACAGCACTGCTTGTTCGGCCTTGATTCTTGTGATGGGTCGAACTTCGATCCACTTGGAGAACTTATCGATTGCGACAAGCAAGTGGGTGAAGCCCCCAGGCGCTTTTTGCAGAGGCCCGACAAGGTCGAGGCCCCAGACGGCAAAAGGCTAGGTGATGGGAATCGTCTGCAGGGACTGAGCGGGGAGATGAATCTGCCGAGCGTAAAACTGGCATCCCTCACAGGTCCGCACGATCTCTGTGGCGTCGGCCACGGCGGTGGGCCAGTAGAAGCCTTGCCAGAAGGCATTTCCTACCAGCGTCCGAGGCGCGGCGTGGTGGCCATAGGCCCCCGAGTGTATATCCTGCAGGAGCTTGATTCCCTCCCGACGCGGGATGCAACGCATAAGGATGCCCGAGGCGCTGCGCTTGTACATTTCTCCGTCAAGGAGGACAAAGATCTTGGCGTGTCGAGCCACACGTCTTGCCTCAGCCTGGTCTGCAGGCAGAGTGCCATCGACGAGGCATTGCAGCAAAGGGTAACGCCAGTCTGGCGAGTCGTCAGGCGCAGGGGGCTCGGGCTCGATGTCCATGGCCTCCTGTTCCTGAGCGGCGGAGTGCTTGGGGTCGGGGCCCGGTTCGCTTGGGGGTTCATTCGACCCTCCGTCGTCCTTGTAGTCGACAGAGGGCTTGTAGAGGTCGCTGACGAAAACATCCGGGGGGACCGTGGCCCGCTCGGATGCCATCTTGGCGAGTGCGTCGGCGGCCTCATTGTATTTCCATAACACGTGGTTAAGCTCAAGGCCATCGAACTTTTCCTCCAGGCGTCGGACCGCTTGGTAGTACGCATCTATCTTGGGATCGTGGCAGCTAGACTCTTTCATGACTTGGTCGATGATGAGTCTAGAATCGCCTCGGACCTCGAGCCGTTTGATCCCAAGCTCGATCGCGATGTGGAGACCATTGACAAGGGCCTCGTACTCTGCAGCATTGTTCGAGGCGGGGAAGTGTAGTCGGATTGCATATCGCATCCTTACCCCGAGGGGTGAGATGAAAACGAGGCCTGCACCGGCCCCGGTTTTCATCAAAGACCCGTCGAAGTACAAGGTCCAGCATTCGTGCTGGATCTGTGGTGGGGGGAGCTGAGTCCCGGTCCATTCTGCCACAAAATCCGCTAGGACTTGGGATTTTATGGCTTTCCGAGGCTCATAGGTGATTCCGTCACCCATGAGTTCTATGGCCCATTTGGCAATTCTGCCATTAGCTTCTCGGTTCTGAATTACTTCCCCCAGAGGGAAAGACGACACTACCGAGACCGGATGAGACTCAAAATAATGGCGGAGCTTGCGTCGGGCCAAAACTACTGTGTAGAGTAGTTTTTGGATTTGGGGGTATCGGGTCTTTGTGTCGAACAGTACTTCACTGATGAAGTACACCGGTCTTTGGACCAGCAGGGCATGCCCTTCTTCCTTCCTTTCGACCACGACAGCTGCGCTGGCCACTTGATCAGTGGCTGCGATGTAGAGAAGAAGTGGTTCCCCCTCGACGGGTGGTACCAGGATGGGAGGGTTGATGAGTAGAGCCTTGAGCTTATCAAGGGCTTCCTGGGCCTCGGAGGTCCAGGAAAAATGCTCGGATTTCCTTAGTAACCTATATAGAGGTAGCCCTTTTTCCCCGAGACGAGAGATAAAATGGCTTAGGGAGGCTAGGCATCCCATGACCCTCTGTACCCCCTTTAGGTTACGAATCGAGCCCATGTTTGCGATGGCCGAGACCTTTTCTGGGTTTGCCTCGATCCCTCGCTCAGACACAATGAACCCGAGGAGCATGCCTCGGGGGACCCTGAAAACGCATTTTTCGGGGTTGAGTCTGATCCCCTTTGACCTAAGGCATTGGAACGTTTCTTCCAGGTCGGCAACTAGGCCACTTGCCTTCCTGGATTTGACAACAATGTCGTCTACGTAAGCCTCTACTGTTCTGCCTATGAGGTCCCCGAAGACCTGGAGCATACATTGTTGATATGTAGCCCCTGCGTTCTTAAGGCCGAAAGGCATGGTTATGTAGCAGTACATTCCGAAAGGGGTGATGAAAGAAGTCGCGAGCTGGTCGGATTCTTTCATCTTGATTTGGTGGTAACCGGAATAAGCATCAAGAAAAGATAAAATTTCGCATCCCACGGTGGAGTCAACTATTTGATCGATATGAGGTAATGGAAAGGGGTTCTTAGGACATGCTTTATTTAAACTAGTATAGTCTACACACATCCTCCACTTCCCATTTTTCTTTTTGACTAGCACAGGGTTAGCTAACCACTCGGGATGGAATACCTCCTTGATGAATCTGGCCGCCAGCAGCTTGTGGATCTCCTCCGCGATGGCCCGATGCTTCTCCTCGTCGAATCGGCGCAGGCGTTGCTTCACGGGTTTGGAGCCGGCTCGGATGTCCAAGGAGTGCTCGGCGACTTCCCTCGGTATACCAGGCATGTCCGAGGGACTCCACGCAAATATGTCGGCGTTTGCGCGGAGAAAGTCGTCGAGCACCACTTCCTATTTGGGGTCGAGGCTGGAGCTGATTCTCAACGCCCTGCCCTCAGAGGTCCTAGGGTCGAGGAAGACCAGCTTGGTCTCCTCCGCCGGCTCGAAGCTCCCGGCATGACGCTTGGGGTCAGGGACGTCCTGGTCGCAGTCGCCCGAGGCCGGTGAGGATGGCTAGAGACTCAGCCAGAGCCTCGGCCTGCTCGATGCACTCGACGTCGCACTGATAGGCGTGCTGACGGTGATGATGCCCTTTGGCCCTGGCATCTTGAGCTTGAGGTAGGTATAGTTGGGGATGGCCATGAACTTGGCGTAGCATGGCTGTCCCAGAATTGCGTGGTAGGTCCCTGGGAACCCGACCACGTCGAAAGTGAGAATCTCCCGTCTGAAGTTGTCGGGGGTCCCAAAGCAGACGGGCAGATCGATCTGTCCGAGGGGGTGGGCACGATGTCCCGGCACCACTCCGTGGAATAGTGGTGTGTCGTTCCTCAGCCGGGACTTGCTGATCCTCATGAGGGCCAGAGTCTTGGCGTAAAGGATGTTGAGGCCGCTGCCTCCGTCCATCAGCACCTTGGTGAGACGGCTCTCGGCGATGATGGAGTCGACGATCAAAGGGTAACTCCCGGGATTGGGGATCCGATCTGGGTGATCCTGTCGGTTGAACGTAATTGCGCTCTTGGACCATTTGAGGTACGAGGGCGCGGCTGTGCTGACTGCGCAAACCTCTCGGAGTTCGCGCTTCCTCTGACTCGCGGTGAGGCGAGCCGCACGTCCTCAAAAGATCAAGAGACAGTTCTTGATCTTGGGGAAACCCTCCCCTTGAGGGTCGTCATCCTTGGGGGGCTCTTCGGTGCCCTCCTTGGAGATGAGGTCGGTGTAATACGGACGCAGGACTGTGCACTCCCCAAGGGTGTGCTTGGTTGGTCCCCTGTGATAGGGACACGGCTTCTTCAACATCTCGTCGAAGAGACCGGGGCCAGCAGGAGCCCGCTTAGGGTTCTTGCGATCTGCCGCGGCGACTAAGCTGTCGTCCGACTGACCCTGCTTCCCCTTGCGACCCTTTTTCTTCTTCTTGGGGTCGCGTGAGCCCGAGGCCTCGGTGGCCTCGTCCTTCTGTCTCCCCTTGGCAACGCCGTCGGAGAAAATGGCACCAACTGCCTCCTCGCCTGAGGCAAAGTTGGTGGCGATGTCGAGCAGCTGGCTAGTGCTCGTGGGGGTCTTGCGACCGAGCTCGTGTACTAACTCCTTACAGGTGGTACTGGAAATGAAGGCTCCGATGACGTCGGAGTCCGTGATGTTGGGGAGCTCGGTGCACTGCTTGGAGAAACGCCTGATGAAGTCTCGGAGGGACTCATCGGGCTTCTGCCTGCAACTCCTGAGGTCCCAGGAGTTTCCAGGGCGCACATATGTGCCCTGGAAGTTTCCAATGAAGATCTTGACCAGGTCGGCCCAGTCGTGAATCATGCGCTCAGGGAGATGCTCGAGCCATGCTCTAGCCGTATCGGCCAGATGCAGTGGAAGGTTGCGGATGATGAGCAGGTCATCGTCCGCTCCGCCTAGCTGACACGCTAGGTGGTAATCCGCCAGCCAGAGCTCAGGGTTTGTCTCCCCGGAGTACTTGGTGAGGTTGGCGGGCTGTCGAAATCACGCCGGGAACTTAGCCCTACGTATGGCCTCACTGAAGACGCGCGGGCCCGGAGGCTCTGGTGATGTGCTGCGGTCGTGGTCGGGGTCGTATCTTCCGCCTCGGCGTGGTCGATAGTGCCGAGACTCGGCCTCGTCCTTGTCACGCCGCCTGGCCTCGAGAGTGGCTCGAACGTCCGCTTCAGCCCCGACACGTTCGTGGACTGATGGGGCCCTGTTGCCTCCTTGCGGGTTAGGGGGCAGCGGGCCCTGTACTGTTGGTATCTTGTTAGGGGGGGAGGTCGGTCCTCTTGGCGCCTCGTGCCGTGGGACTGTGATGCAGAACTTTCCGCGTTCTGCACCACGGCTTGCTCCAGGAGGCCACGTAGCCCCTGGCGCACTCTCCTTCCTTCAGGAGTCGATGGCTCGGGCATCGCCCTGAGGAAGAGTGCGGCGGCCATTACATTCTGGCTGGCCGTGCTGAAGACCGGGGCGTCTCCCCCTTGGTCCTCGACGATACGGCGGTTGATGTCTCGGGCGCGGCGTCTAGCCTGACCCCCGTCTCCGCGGTCGGACGGGTCTCGGACTAGGGCCTCGCGGAGTTGGCGGAGGCGTGCGCGTTCTTCTTCGAGTCTGGCCTCCAGCTCATCGAGCTGCTCGAGGTCAGGGCGATGTCCCCCTGCGGGGGCTGATGCTCCCCCGCGGGCTCCAGGATCGGTTCCCAGAGTCGGGTTAGGTGGTGGAGTGGCGTTCCCTTGCCCAGAGGGCCCCGTTCCCCCTTGAGCGTTGTGGGGCGCTCCTTCGACCTCAAGGTTGAAGCACTCACTTGACAGGTCATAGCTCCCGTCGTCGGAGTCGGAATA
This sequence comes from Sorghum bicolor, assembly GCF_000003195.3. Taxonomy (NCBI): domain Eukaryota; kingdom Viridiplantae; phylum Streptophyta; class Magnoliopsida; order Poales; family Poaceae; genus Sorghum; species Sorghum bicolor. The sequence goes on along the minus strand of NC_012873.2, from coordinate 22,577,372 downwards.
GCCGAGGCAGTAGTTGCTAGCCTCCAAGAAGCGCATGAAGGTCTTCGGGTCGCCACACCCAGAAAAGTCAGCGCCCGCCCGCTCGTCATCGCCTGAGGTAGGGTCCTCTGGGTATGACGAAACGGGTGGCGAAGCCAGGAGATCTAGGGTAGACCTGAGATGGTGCCCTGAAAGATCCGCGTACGCACTTAATGAAGTGCTCACGGAAAAGGCGTAAGTGGCGGCTGCGTTCCTGAGTCCAAAAGGGAGCTCAGGAGGCGCCGCTGTCTCTCCTCCATCCACAGGTGGAGGGGGACGGGATGTTGAGGCCCATCTGTCCCCCTTCTAGGGAACGGGCGGGAGGCGCGCCTTCCCCTTTAGTCGGGGTGAAACAGGGGGTCGTGATGATTCCCGGTTGGTCCGTGAAGCGGAACCTGACGCTTCGTGTGCCCTTCCTCTAGTGCGTGTCGAGCCGGAGGAATGGACGATCCGATGAGGAATATGCGGGGGAGGGTCGGACGGACCCTGGCCTCAGTGGTAGGGTCAGAGATCCTAGATCTCTGACGCCCCCGCCGGGCACCCCCCGCATGGTGTCCCGAGCGCCTTCCACGCACTAACTGTGGTGAGATCGGCTCGGGACAAGACTCGACATCACCACGTGGCGGGAGGAGGACCATGTCATAGCCGGAGCCGAGGGACATGAACTCTAAACTCCCGAACGTCATGATGGTGCCGCGACGGAGTGGACGAAATCCGTCTGCCATCCAAGCCTTCCTAGTAGGAATAGGGGAATGTCACGCAAAAGGCCCCTACCTGGCGCGCCAACTGTCGGCGTCTAGACTCGTGGTCTAGACACAAACGAGTATAAGTTTGCGTAACTACCTAAGCCTGGATGGTGATGCAAGTGAGACACAGAGGGTTTATACTGGTTCGGGTCTAAAATGCCCTACGTCCAGTGAGATCGGGAATCTGTATAGCCTTGCACCCAAAGGCGCTTGTAGTAGGGGGAGTACAAGCAGGTGGCGAGAGAGGGCTAAGTCCCAAGTCTCGACTTTTTCGTGGACAGAGTGCTGGTTGCTGCTCAGTGAGTGAGTGTGGTGGTGGTGTGTGAACCTGGTGAACCTGAACTTAGTTGTGAGCCCTGGCTCCCCTTTTATAGCCTCAAGGGGAGACAGGGATTTACATGAGTAGATTTCCTTCTGCCGAGTGGAAGAGCAACAGTCCCGATCCTGTAGGAGCTTGTCCATCCTGTCCTTGAAGCATGACTGACAGCATGGCTGCTCCTGTGTAGGGTTACCGAGCCCTGTGGGAGTCGTGGGGGTCGGATCGATGACGCTGCTGCTTGTCCTGTTAACAGTGGGAGAAGACAGCAAATAGTGATGCTGACTAACCTTCCCCATTTCTCTTTTACTGTGAGGCAGTACACCAAAGTAAAAGAGGTAAGGTTGCATAGTGAAAGAGGTAAGACCACAGTGGCCAGGGTGGTTGGAATAGTCGCCACCATGCCCTGCTGTGATATGGGAGTCACTGCGCCTGTCATGTCGATGGTACGGGCGCCGTGCGTCGGAAGCTTTGCCTCGATCTGGTGGGGCGTCGTTTGGCGCCCGAGCCCGAGGGGGTCGGGCTAGACGGAACTTACGCCCGAGGCCGAGAGGATCGGGCGAGGCGATGTCTGCGTTCGAGCTTCTGGGGGTCGGGCGAGACGGAACTTACGCCCGAGGCCAGTGGGGGTCGGGCGAGACGGTGTTTGCGTCCGAGCCCTGGGGTCGGGCGTGCCGTGTTTTGAGCTCGAGATTGGAGGAGTAGATGATCTGGGGCCCGTGCCCTGTCGATTGTGGATGACTTGCTTTGTCTTTTGCGTTTTTTATCGCTCTGATCTGAGTATTCTTTTTATGGTACCAACCTGACTAGTGCAAACCTCGTCAGGTTGGGAAGTGAACCAAACAATACCTGCTGGGAAGCGCGACTGCGCGAGCACCACTCCCCACGCCCCCACAAAATCCCAAATCCTAGACGAAGCAGCCCAGCCGCCCCTCCACCTCTCTTGGCGAGGCAGCAATGATGCAGATGCTAGGCCTCCGCGGCTCGTCTAAGGACCGTGGCCGCGGGGGCGACCCGTCCCCGTCCTCGTCCTCCGCTGCGGCGGGGGGCACAGGGACCCCGCGCTCGCCTTTCGCGGCGGAGGCGGGCGGCGAGGGCGGGGGCGGCCGGCCGCTGCGGCTGGTGTACTGCGACGAGCGCGGCCTGTTCCGGATGGACCCAGAGGCCGTGGCCGCTCTGCAGCTCGTCAAGGGACCCGTCGGGGTCGTCTCCGTCTGTGGCCGCGCGCGCCAGGGGAAGAGCTTCATCCTTAACCAGGTTCGCCTTCCCTCTCTTGCTGCGGTCCAAAGCTGGTTTGGCATGATTTCAGTTCCATTTGGAGCTCCAAGGAAACATGAAAATTTTGTGGGTTTTGGAAATTACAGGCCATCAGAAAAAAATTGCGAAGTGATGATGGTGGAAACCAAAAATTTTTCCTCATAGTGTTTCTGCCCTGCTCTATATGCTTTCCTGGTGTTTTTTTTGAACGTCCTCTTAACTAATCAGTTTCGGTCAAAGTGCTGGACTCGCAACTGACAACCCTACAGTTTTGATTAAAACAAAACTCACAAGATGGTTATTAGTTCACTTTCTGGATTGCTATGACCATATTGTTGTGATAAATAATTTGTCCTGTGGATATTTGGTATGAAACCTGGCACATTGTCTGCTCAAGTCGACATGGACCATTTGTTGATGTCCAGATATGGAGCTGTAAGGATAGGAACATTGACAGAAGTAGGAGAAATAATAACATGGTGACTTTTTTTTTTGAAACATAACATGGTGACTTTGTTCAATTGTAATTTAAGTTGATAAGCTCTAGTTAAAGGATGCTCTTTTATATATGGTGACATGATTTTAATAGATGTACATGGTTGCAAAATGATAACTTATCTGTATCATTTGGGTTCTTGGCAGAATAATCTGTTACAAAACAACAGAAGTTTGATGTTTTAAACTTGCTTTTTTTATGTATGTATCACCTACATTGTGTTTAATAAAATAAAATTATCCCACCATTAAGATTTGTTATTTTTTTTCCAAAAGCGGAAATCCTTGAGGAATTTGGCTTATTTCCGGGCTTGTGATAGCTTCTAGGAAGAAGTAGCGGGTTTCAAGTGGCAAGTACTCATCGTCCCTGCACCAAGGGCCTTTGGATGTGGAGTGCCCCAATAAAGAGAACTGCCCTTGACGGAACTGAATATAGTCTTTTGCTACTTGACAGCGAGGGCATTGATGCCTATGATCAGACGGTATGATGTACCTCAATGATCTCATTCCATTCCATGCAGTTTTTTTCCCCTCTTTTACAGGGCTATTTTTTTTTCCCTCAAACTGGGAAAACACTAACCATTGGTGGCATTTTTTCCCTCTTTTACAGGGCACTTATAGCATTCAGATATTCTCATTGGCAGTCCTACTATCAAGCATGTTCATATATAATCAGGTGTGAGCAATGGTTTCTTCTTTCCAACCCTTTTGTTGGAGATTTGCCTCGAGTTCATCCCTAATAATGTTGGAACTGTTTCATGTTTGCACTTACATTAATTGATAACATATGGCCATTATAACAATAACACTAGCATCAGCAAAAGAAGCTCAAATACAAATACAAATAAGAAAAGGAAATGGGCTTTGTATCTGGTTATCTACATCAAACAGCTTTTATGCCCATCCAACTATGTTTCTGTTATGGTGATGGATATTTGGGAGATAACTAGGCCTTATGCTTTGCCAAGAGCTTGAGAGATTGAGGGGGTATTTTGGGATAACTAGGCCTTATGCTTTGCCAAGAGCTTGAGAGATTGAGGGAGACTAGAATTGTTTCTTCATAATTCATTGCTTGGTTATATCAATAGAGTCTACAAATATTTATGTCCCTTCTACTTCACCTCTTTTGCTAAATAACCTATCTGGGACTAATATAAATTGCAAATACAAAGATAACTAAACTTATAAAGATAAGTGGGCCGAACTTTCAGCCCATGGGCCCTGGCAGCCTTTTGGCTGCCCGTGACAGTTTCACCAGAAAGTAGGTGGGTGGCAAATAAATTCATACAATTGTCTTGTTCAGAAAAATATGCTGTCAATCAGATGTCTCATTTCTACATATTAGGCTAGATGGGCTTCTTGATCTGTGATGATATCAATGGCCTGACTAATGCATGTAAGAAGGAAAATAATTGGTCATTGTGATCATTGCTAGGAGGAAAGTAAGGATATATATCTTGTTTAATTTAAAACAACAGTGGCTTATCTATATCTATATCTATATCTATATCTATATCTATATCTATATCTATATCTATATCTATATCTATATCTATATCTATATCTATATCTATATCTATATCTATATCTATATCTATATCTATATCTATATCTATATCTATATCTATATCTATATCTATATCTATATCTAAAGAGGCAAAATTTCAGCCAGATTTTTGGTCTGGTTAGATTTTTGTCTGTCTTACTTCGCTTCTTATAAGGGCCGGTGGTGATTAGAAAAAAAAGTTGTTTCCAAATCCAAATCTAACAAGAACCGGACACAACATATAGATGGAAAGAGAAGAAAAAGAAACTATAATTCAGGTAGAGAACGTTAATGTGATGAACTCCCTTACGAAATCTACAATACAAACATGAATCATGAGATTTTCCAAAACGTGACTGAGGTACAAGAGGAGTAGACAACCAAATCCAGGCAATCACGATTTAGATCGGGACCAAATAGAATACAATACCAAATTAAGACTATCAGATGTGTATATAAACCAGATCGAGATCAAATACATAGAAAATCAAGACCACCAACTATTAGCAAAAAAATTGAGCACAAACGGCCAGGCCTCACCCGACGTCGCCTACCACAATCACCGAGTAGTCGCCTCCGCTCATGCTTGTGCCGCCTCCCCTGCCACTCCAGGTTGGGGAAGACAACAACAGGAGTGTTGCTCGTGCTGCCTCTACCGATGCTCGCACTGCACACCACCTCCACCACTCGTGCTGGGCGTTGCCGCCGCCGCAACCAATGCTTATCCAGGGACCGCGTCGTAGTCCAGCGAAGGAGAGGCACAGGCAGCAGCCGTTGCTTGGGAGCTCTGCCTGCCAGCGCGGCCGTCTCCAGTCAGCCGCCACTGGAAGAGAAGTTGTAGCCGCCGTGTGCTCTTTTTTTTTTCTTAGACCGGGAGAGACCAATGCTTGTGGAGTCGTGGAAGTAGAATGAGCGGATGATGCTAGGTTACAGGATGGGGGTGGATTCAGACTAAAGCTGGACCGCACTGGATCTGTTTTATGGGCTGCCAAAATTTTAACTACTACTACTTGAGAGAAAACTACTTGGTTGGTCAGATCTGATTTCATGTCTCGCTTGGTTTTTATTTTTATGTTTCAGATTTTTGTCAATTTTTTTAATTTTTTCTACTCGGTTTCTCCGTCCCCTATTACTCACTTTGGTCTTTTTTTTTTCATATATAAACGTGATGAACTAATAATAGATACAACATTATGGGCCTTTAACTCTATTAACTCAAACAAATATTTACATCATCTGATGAAGTTTCAATTAGAAACAAAATTTACTTTTATTAAAATATGAAATAGTCAATGGTCCAACTAATTATTTTGTGAACTATAACCTAGGGCAGCAAATTATTGTCTAATTAAATCTAAGAATATATATTTATATAATTCTATAACGAGGGTTGTCGTGTGAAAAATCGATAGTGTCGACATACCGGTCCTTGACACATTGACAAAAAAAAAAGGTTAGATACAATGTGTCAAAAAGCTACAAAGATTGATAAAATCGTAAAAACACATGGATAGTATGAAAAGTTAAAGTTATAATATATTTATATGTATATTAAGGTGTATTTTAATTCGATATAGGTTTAATTGGATATTATTATATTATTGTCGATATTAATTTATATTATGGATGTCATCATGATTATCATAAAATAAATTATAAAAAGATAATAAAACACAAATAGATATTTAGCATTTACATCAAACATTTTGCACGAATGTTTGACAGTTTTTTTCTCCCGTTGCAACGCACGGGCATATTTGCTATTATTCACCAAGGTGGCAGAATATGAACCACTTTATGTAGGCACGATCTAATGGCTAGAAATAGTATCTATCCGTATATTTGAAATATATGATAATTCAACTATGTGAGCACATGGATATGACAAAAACTTTGCAATGTGATTAATCTGTTTCATCGAACATGTTCAAGGGAATAAGAAATATTTCTTATTGTCCCTTACAGATGGGTGGTATAGATGAGGCAGCCCTTGATCGCCTTTCACTTGTTACTGAAATGACCAAGCATATCCGTGTGAGGGCAAATGGTGGGAGGTCTACTGCATCTGAACTTGGGCAGTTTTCACCTATTTTTATCTGGCTACTGAGGGTAACTGGTTCCCTGATTTTGATAATGTCGTTATTATGTATTTCTTTGATAAACTACCAAAAGAAATTTTCCCCAGTCTTAACAAGATATTGCTTTGTTAGGATTTCTATCTAGATTTAGTGGAGAATGGTAGAAAGATAACTCCACGAGATTACCTGGAAATTGCACTGAGGCCTCTTGAAGGCAGAGGAAAAGACATATCTTCAAAGAATGAGGTGGATTTCAAATTTGTATAGTGGTTTCTATTCTTTTGGATTTTGTAGATGTGCCTTTTATTTTATTCTGTTTGCATTGCTATTTACAATTTCAATTTCATATGCAAATTGTCTTAGATCCGTGAGTCCATACGTGCCCTTTTCCCCGATAGAGAATGTTTCACACTGGTGCGCCCATTGAACAGTGAAAATGAACTTCAACGTCTTGATCAAATCCCTGTAAGCTCCATTCTCTTGTATTTTCGTTATGCAACGTCTTGATCAAATCCTTGTAAGCTCCATTCTCTTATATTTTCATTATGGAACTACACATCACTGCAATAAATATGTTCCTCATTTGACACATTTCAAATTGGAAACGTTTTATCAGCTTGAGAAATTGCGCCATGAATTTCAAGCTGGACTGGACGAATTAACAAGGTTTATTTTTGAGAGGACAAGGCCTAAGCAAGTTGCTGGTACAATCATGACAGGACCAGTACTAGCTGGTGTTGCACAGTCCTTCCTGGATGCAATAAACAATGGAGCTGTGCCTACCATTTCGTCCTCTTGGCAGGTATTTTATCTCTTGAGCTATGCACAATGTCTGTAATATGTAAACTGATGCATATTAAACCATGTTTTTTAGATAGATGTTATCTCTCAACTGTTTTTCTATGATCATTTGCTTCACAAATTTAAGCTTAAGAAAACACAACACAAAGCCTTTGTTTCAAACAAGCTTGGGCACGGTAGAGATAAAACCAAAGTTCAAAAAGGCGACACTAGGTGGTCGCCTAGGCCTGACTAATCGCTAGGTGAGGGGTTTCTGCCTGGCCTATGAGGGTAGGTGGACCCCTAGGCAGGCACAGTCGCTGCATCCATGGCCATCTCTCACTGGTGTCGAGGGAACAGGGAGGAAGAGAAGCCACGACCAGTCGAGGCGTCGCCCGTCGACGGTGAGGTGGGCAGGCGGTGGCGTCCTTGGGCACAGGGCCAGCGGAGGAGGTGGGAGGTCTCTCTCGGGCGTCGGCCATTGGGGAGAGAGCGGAGGCGCTTGTCAGGGGGAGGGAGGCATGCGTCGCGCTCGGCCAGTGGCCGCTCTTGCGATGGGGAGAGGTAGGCCTGCTTAGGGAGGAGGGAAGGAGGGAGGCGCGCGTTGTGTTGGGAAGAGGGGGGCGCTCGGATTTGACGCGAGGATGGGGAAGCAAAGTCGCAACTCGTGACAAAGTGGAAGCGGAGTCGCTGAGGCTGCGCCGCAGCGGACACGGGTGGGAATGGCCAAGTTAGTGTATAGGACAGGTTGGGAGTTGTTGGGCCACAAACATAGTGGGCCTTCACCGGGCCTTTGGCCATTTACCTGACCATTGATCTCTTAATTTTTCTCCCTATTCCATGATCCTTGATCTCCTATTTTTTCTCCCCTTTTAAGTATTTATGCATGAATTAGTCATCGCCTAGAAAAACGCCTAGGCTAGTCTAGGCTCTAGGCCGTGGGTCGCTGCCTAGAAACTGCCTAGCGCCTTCTTGAACTTTGGATAAGACCAATATGACTGTAGCAAAACATGATTACCAAAAACAGAGAGTATGAGGTATGAGTAAAGTAACAGTTCATCAAAAAAGACAAGTGTCAGTGGCCATAAGAATGGTGAGAAGGTTTGGTCGTGCATCATTTGAAGTATAATGAACTGGGGTATCAATGGGAATGGGAATACTTTTATGCAAAAATTTTTGGCACAAATGAAACACATGACAAATATTTATTGCTGTCAAAGTATCCTGGACTTTGATTGAAACAGCAGATTTGTCTTGGTGGTGAATCAATGTTAGCTAAATATATTATTAACTCTTCTTCCTTATAAAAAAAAACTCTTCTTATTGACATTATAATGAACAGCGGTAGTATGTTGTGAGGCTGTTGTTAGATAAAGACTATTAAGAAAGTACAATGTTTATCACAGAATATTGGACCTGTGGTCCATGCTGAGTCGGTAACAATCATATCAGATACAAACAACAACAAAGCCTATTAGTCCCAAGCAAGTAGGGGTAGGCTAGAGTTGAAACCCAACATGAGCCCCTAGTCACGGTTCAGGTACGTCGATAGCTGCTTTCCAAGCACTCCTATCTAAACAAAGATCTCTAGGTATATCCAGCCCTTTAAATCTCTTTTTATTGCCTCCCCCCATGTCAGCTTCGGTCTTCCTCTACCTCTCCTCACATTGATATCTCGACCTAGGACTCCACAATGCACTAGTGCCTCAGAAGATCTTTGGATATGGCCAAACCACCTCAACCTATGTTGAACAAGCTTTTCTTTGATTGGTGCTACCCCTAGACGGTCGCGTATATCATTGTTCCGAACTTGGTCCATCCTTGTGTGACCACAAATCCAACGCAACATATGCATTTCCGCGACACTCTTTGGACATGCCATCTTTTTGTAGGCCAACATTCTGCTCCATACAACATAGCAGGTCTAATCACCATTCTATAAAACTTGCCTCTAAGATTTTGTGGTACCCTCTTGTCACAGAGTGTCGGTGTTTCAACCTCGGGGGCCAACACCAACGAGTGAATTTGTGTGCGTGCTCCCTCTTCCGGATGGTGATGCAACAAGAACACAAACGATTTATCTTGGTTCGGGCAAAGAAGGCCCTACGTCCAGCGGGGTGGGAGAGATTGTATTATCTTGCACCGAAGCGAGGGGCGAATACAAGCAGATGGAAACGGGGTTGTGAGGAGGAGGGCTAGAACTTGGAACCCTAAGTCCTCAGGATCCTAGCAGTATGCGGCTGTTAAGTATATGAAGGCCCATCAAGTATAGGCCCATGTGGCTGACTATATATGTCTATCTCCACTAATGGAGTCATCATTCTCTCTAATTCCCAAGGTTAGTAACAGCGGCTAGGGTTTAGGGTGTATGAGTTGCGTAGGGTGAACTTGCCCTATTCTGTGCCCTGGCGTCCCCTTTTATAGGCGAAGAGGAGACACAGGGGTACATGGTTCCTAGGGCTAACGTAGGTGATGACGTCGGTGTGGATGCCGATCAAGTTGAGGTTGCTGTAGAGGCATGGCATGACAAGTCTTGTAGCGACGTACTTTGGTGATGATGAGATCGTCCTTCCCATACACGTGACGACGTGGCTGACAGTTGGTGGAAGGCGAGCGCCCATGTGTGTGCGTACGTATTCCTGCATGCTTCGTGTCAAGAGTCGTTGAAGCGTTGACCGGTCCTGCGGGATGCATGCTCGAGAAGGCGATCGACGGTGTCGAGGGCTGAGCGGATAAGGCCGGACCCCAGAGAACGCGGAGGAGACGTTGACCAGTGTGTCTCGAGGGGGTGCCTAACGGGGCACAGTGCGTGGGATGGCCTGTCTGTCTTGTACGACCCACCGGCTCCCTAGAGCATGTGACGTTGACCGGGGTATGATTCACTTTTACGGCCGCTGTAGCCATGACGTTAGGTGGGAGCAGGTGGAGCACATTAAATGCTCTAGGAATCGTACAGGGAGTAGGTAATCGAGGGGGTATTCCGCACTCGAGGCCAGGTCGTTCGTTCAACCTTACTTCCGTAATCGAGTAAGTCGAGCGGTGTCCTCATGGCGCCCGTCCTGCCTCGAGTGGGGGCGCGTCGAGCAGGCTACAGCCTGAGCGGTGGAGGGCCGTTCTTGGGCCGGTCCAACGCGGCTTGTTTGTTGGGCTTTTCCATAGGTTAAAGTGAGAGGAAAAGTATTTTGGCTTTGACATTTGTCAGGGGTTAACTCTCTTAGTAGAGGATTAAGGGTACCCCCTTATTCATGTCCTCGACACAGAGAATGCCAGATGCTTGGCGCCACTTCATCCACCCTGCTTTGATCCTATGGAAAACGTCTGCATCAATATGTCCATCCTTCTGTAGCATTGATCCTAGATAACGGAAGATATTTTTTTTAGGCACCACTAGACCTTTCAAACTCACCTCTCCTTCCTCATGTGTAGCGTTGCCAAAGTCGCATCTCATGTATTCTGTTTTAGTTTGACTTACTCTAAACCCTTTGGACTCAAGGGTCTGCCGCCACAACTCCAATTTCCTATTTACTCCTGCCTGGCTTACAATCATATCAGATACTTTCTTAATAATAAATACTCTCCTTGTACCATCCTTGAGTTTAGTTGCCTCCTATATTTGACTGCAGAGTGTAGAAGAAGCAGAATGCCGGAGAGCATATGATTGTGCTGCTGAGGTTTACATGTCATCTTTCAGCCACAGCAAATTAGCTGAAGAAGTAAGTTAAAAGGTCAATTATGCAGCACATCCTCATACATTGCAAAATGTTAACTTTCTAAATTTAGGATGCTTTAAGGGATGCACACGAAGCTGCTTTAAGAAAGGCACTTGATGCATACAATACTACTGCTGTTGGAACTGGTACTTCACGTACCCATTATGAGAAAGTTCTTAACAATTTCTGCAGAAAGGCATTCCAGGTACACTGTAGACTTGCCATTTTCATGTTGCAATTAAGTAGACCCTGATTTTTCATAATATAGCTGTGTGATATTTGGTTACTTACAGTTCCTGTAGAAAGTTGACTAATTCATTCTTATCTCTTGATTGATTACATAAAGAAAACATAGCTTAATATTTCATGATATAGTTGTGATCTTTGGTTGCTAGTGTTTGAAAGTTAGTTTTCAGCTTAAGTTTGTGCAAATTTCATATTTCTATGTGAACCTTAGTAAAATGTTTTTTTTGTGGAGTGTTGCACCTTAAACAGTGATATATATATATTTTTTGAGAACACAACCTTCAACACAGATACTTATTGATACCTTGTTCACCTCATCGAGTAAAAGACTTGATGTTTCTCAAGTTGTATATAGTATACCTCCTTTCATATGATTATGCATTACAGGGCCCAATAAAGAACCGTGTTTAGTAAAAGGTTATTGCCTATGTATCTAGTATGCATAAATAATGTCAAAACATGGTGACCTTGCATTGCCTTGAGAGAGATACTGGATGTTGGCTAGAGGAAGGAGATTGGAGAGTTTGTGGATCAATCTTGGTGTCTGGTGGTGGACGTGAAGCCAGTGGGGCATGGCTCTGGCTCTGATTCTTATTCCCTCCACTTGGGGGAGTTCCATGCAGCATGATATGAGGGGAAAGCGGAGTGTAGGAGGTGGCAACAGTTGATTTGTAGTGTTAGTTAAGCCTAATTGCTATGTATCTTACTTTATGCATTAGTAGTTGTATTGCCTTGGCATCCAAGTTAGGAGCAGGCATCTTTACTTTTTGCTTTAGCATATTCTGGAGTTGGTGGCTGACCACACTGCTATATAAGTGGCAGACCCCCTCCCTCTGAACCAAGTCTGTAATCCCCTTTGCAATTCAATCCAAGCGGCCAAGGGCCAAGCTGCCCTCTGGGCTTTCCCAGATCTCAATCCCTGATGAACTGGGCAACAATTGGTATCTAGAGCCTTAGGGTTACCCAGAGAGAACCATGTCCACCGAGAGTGCCCGGGCAGCAGCCGCCGCAGCAGCAGCTGCAGCATCCACGGTGGAGCAGCGGGGCGCTGAAGCGCTTGGCGCAGGAGGAGATGACCGCTGGACGTGCCTTACTGCTGCAGAGGCAGCGGCGGTGACCGCGGCTGCCACGGCCTAGCAGGCAGCAGCAGCGGCGCAGGCCGCAGTTGCCGCCGCGGCTGCGCGGGAGATGGAGCAGGAGGACGCGGTCTCCGTGGGATCATGGTCGCCCAGCCCCGAGCACCGCTACCGGTCGCCGTCCCCTAAGCGGCAGCGTGGTCGTCGCGGGCGTTCGCCGGCACCGCAGACGGTCTACTGCGACTCCGGAGCCGGGACGTCGTGGCCGATGCTCACCAAGAGCAACTACCACGAGTGGAGCCTCCTGATGAAGGTAAAGCTTGACGCTCGACACCTTTGGAATGCAGTTCACGTCGGCGGCATCAGATATGAGGATGATTGACAAGCCATGGAGGCCCTGTGTGCCTCTGTCTCGCTCGACGTTGCGGCCTCCATCGCCAACAAGAGGACAGCGAAGCTGGCGTGGGACGCCATAGCGCTGCATAGAGTCGGCGGTAACCGTGTGTGCCGCGCGACGTTGCAGCGCCTACTGGGGGAGTAGGAAGGTCTCGCCTTTCAGCCCGGCGAACATGTTGAGGACTTCGCCGTGCGCCTCAGCAATCTAATGGAGCAGATGGCGCTGAATGGCGACATCGACCTCGATGAAGAGCGCGCTGTCGAGAAGCTCCTTCGATGCATGTCGAAGAGGTACAGGCAGATCGTGAATTCGATCGAGACCTTGCTCGACTTCAACGCACTCACTGTTGGCAATTCTTAACGCAAGCACCAGAGGTGGACACAAAGTCTAGTCCCTGGCAACAGCGCTAGAAATGCTTAATGACACTTCTTAGTAATACTAAGAGGGACAGAGGTTAACTACTATCCTTGAAGCGTCGGGTCGGTAGTTCTTAGCTACACCTGAGGTGAGGCTAGAGTTGGCTAGTCCACTAATGCTTAGCGGGGTTGTCAATCCCGACACTAGTAGGGCCAACAGGCGTGATTGCAATCTACCTAGATGAATGGGATCTGCAAGCGCACAGAACTATCGTGTGTAGCACTTCGCCTGGTGAGTAACCAGGTGTCAATTTATAATTTCCCAAAGGAAGGCGGGGTGATGTGGTCGAGTTGGGCAAGAATGGATGACCGGAGTTAGGAATGGTAAATGGATAGGTAAAGGATAACCAAACTAATCTATCAACTAACCTAGATAAATAAGAGTGGTAGTAGATTTAGGGGACCCAGTAAAAGGATAGCACTAGTTATTCAAGTCTATGCTATGCTTGAGCCTCTTCTTATGTTCTCTTCTTTTCTCCCTCCTCAAAACAGTGGCCGAGGGGGTCCTTTTATAGGCCAGGGAGTCTTCTGGTGGAAGGAGCTTGCAGGGGAGTGAAAAGGAGTGGCGGGTGCCAGAATGGGGTGGCGGGCGCCAGGGATCTACGGCGGGCGCCACCCCTGGTTAACTGCCTTTGCTCCCGACGATCCAGATGATCTGCCAAGGTCGGTTTCAGGTAAGACACGTCCAGAGTAGCGTTTTGTCACATGTTGGAAAACCATGATCCATGTGACATGTTCTGGCCATTGGCGCCTTACGAGGCATGGCGCGGCAAGATGTCGGCGGTGGGCTATCTGCGCACGTTCGGGGGTGTGGCATACACCAAGGACCTAACCTAGCTGAAAAAGCTGGATGATCGGAGTTGCCCCAGTTTCATCTTCGGCTACGCCGACGGTGCCAAGGCATACCGCGTAGTCAACCCGGTGACGCAGCGAGTGCGCGTGTCGCGGGACGTTATCTTCGATGAGAGCCGCAGTTGGGATTGGATGAAGACTGGAGAGGTCGTTGCTCTGGTGAACACGGAGTTCATCATCGAATACTCGGTGATCGGCGAGAAGGGAGGAGCGCGGGGCGAGTCTTCAACAACCTCCTCTGCCCCGACCACTCCGACCATCGCCCTAACTGCTCCAACCTCGCCTAGACCATCTTCGACCACTCCGGCTTCTCCGACCACACTGTCAAGCTCGCCAGCTCTGGGGGAGCATGGGAGCGATGCTGGAGCAGCCACGACACCACCTCCGACCACTACTCCACTCGCCATTCAGCGCCAAATCGAGCTCGTGACGCCACTGGACGATGACGAGGATCACTTGGACGCCTTCTCCGACGACGAGCCCCTCCGGTACCGCAAGGTGACCAATATTCTTGGAGATATGTCTCCTCTAGGCTTGGCACCGCGCCTCTTCGCCCAGCTCCACCTCACGCACACTGGCGAGCCCATTAACCATGCATAAGCACGAGGTGATCCGACATGGGAGGCTGCCATGAAGCAAGAGAGGAGTCTGTGGAGAAGAACAAGACCTGGGAGCTCGTCGACTTGCCTGCTGGCTACCGCCCGATCACTCACCTTGAAATGGGTCTTCAAGCTGAAGGACGAAAAGGGCTCGGTGATCAAGCATAAGGCTCGATTGGTGGCGCGGGGTTTCGTCCAGCAGGAGGGCATCGACTACGACGATGCGTTCGCCCCCGTGGCGCGCATGGAGTCGGTGCGTGTCCTCCTTGCGTTGGCGGCTGGGGGGTGGTCAGTGCACCACATGGACGTGAAGTCCGCCTTCCTGAATGGCGACCTCAAGGAGGAGGTATACGTGCGCCAGCCACTGGGCTTCGTCGTTGCCGGAGAAGGCAAGGTGTACCGCCTGCTCAAGGCCCTCTACGGCTTGCGGCAGGCACTGCGCGCCTGGAATGCAAAGCTGGATGCCACCTTGAAGGCGATGGGCTTCACTCAGAGCGTGCACGAGGCGGTCGTGTACCGGCGGCGCAGTGGACGCTCTGTCCTGCTCGTCGGCGTGTATGTCGACTATCTCATCATCACCGGCGCGGAAGAGGAGGAAGTCAAGAGCTTCAAGGTGCAGATGCGACATGAGCGACCTTGGCTTGCGCTGCTTCTACCTCGGCGTCGAGGTGCGTCAGGATGCCAGTGGCATCACCCTCCGCCAGACTCACTACGCCAGGCGGATCCTCGAGCTCGGTGAGATGACCGGCTGCAATCCGGCGCACATGCCCATGGAGGAGAAGCTCTGCCTGAGCAGGGAGAGCAAGGCTGAGGAGGTGGACTCCACGCACTACCGGCGGCTTGTCGGCAGCCTTCGGTACCTCATGCACACCCGGCCGGATCTGGTGACCGCGGTCGGGTACGTGAGCCGATATGGAACGGCCCACGGTGGAGCACCTGCAGGCCGTCAAGCGCATTCTTCGCTACGTGGCCGGGACCCTGGACTATGGTCTTCACTACAAGAGGGCTCCCGGCACGGCGCGCTTCATCGGCTACTGCGACAGCGTCCTTGCTGGCGACGTTGACACAAGCAAAAGCACCAGCGGGACAATGTTCTTCCTAGGTGATTGCTTGGTCAGCTAGCAGTCAATTAAGGACAAGGTTGTGGCCTTGTCAAGCTGCGAGGCAGAGTACATTGCCACTGCCTCTGCTGCAACTCAAGCACTGTGGTTGTCCACGCTGCTCGGGGAGCTGCTGGGCAAAGAAGTCGATGTGGTGGAGCTGAAGGTGGACAGCAAGTCTGCTCTGGCCCTGGCCAAGAATCCAGTCTTCCATGACAAAAGCAAGCACATAAGGATCAAGTATCACTTTATCAAAGACTGTCTGGAAGATGGAAGCATCAAGGCCAGCCACATCCCTACTACTGATCAGGTTGCAGACATACTCACCAAGTCTCTGGGCAAGGTCAAGTTCCACGAGATGAGGAGGATTGGTTTGGAGCTGATCAACCAGCATTAGACTTAGGGGGAGAATGTTAGTTAAGCCTAAGTGCTATGTATCTTACTTTATGCATTAGTAGTTGTATTGCCTTGCATCCAAGTTAAGAGCAGGCATCTTTACTTTTTGCTTTAGCATATTCTGGAAGTTGGTGGCTGACCACACTGCTATATAAGTGGCAGACCCCCTCCCTCTGAACCAAGTCTGTAATCCCCTTTGCAATTCAATCCAAGCGGCCAAGGGCCAAGCTGCCCTCTGGGCTTTCCCAGATCTCAATGATGAACTGGGCAACAAGAAGAGGATGGGGTTGAGCACTATATGATTGGACAGATACACATCTTCTGTTAACCCTTACCAACCATTGTGATAACGGAACCTTCGGTTCCAAGGCCCAACCACCTAACAAAGAGTTGTAACTTCTATTATAAAAAAAAAGAGTTTTAACTCCATTACTCATGCCAAATTGCTATGGTGTGGTATATTTAATATGTAAATTGTTGGGGTTTCTTTCACGCATAGTTAAATGTTTTAGTATTTAGTTGAAAATATTGCTCAATTCCTCTAGTAGAATGTTAGCTGTTCAGTTTATATTTCTTTAAATAATGACTTAATGATTCCTTTTTATTCTTGTGGCTTACGGGCACTGATTTACAATTGTGCGCAGGATTATAAAAAGAATGCTTTCTTAGAGGCTGACAAGCAGTGCTCAAATGCAATACACTACATGGAGAAGAAGATCCGAGCAGCATGCACTGCTCCCAGTGTCAAAGTTTCTGCTGTGATTCAGGTATTTGATCAGTATGATGTGCATGACTCTAGTGATTGAATCTAACTTGTGATTAGCCTTTTTGTCAATAACAGTCAAGTGGGACGGAGTTTTCTGTTTGCTTCTCTTTGTGCTTGCTTGTTTGTGTGCAACTTGTGTTCTGAGTTCTGGCTATTGAAAGAAAATCCATTATTTTGTCCTAGTTACCAAGGGCTCTTAGTTAGACTGCAGCCCTGTTAGAGTACGTTAGGGGCCTACTGGGCCTGGGCTGGCTGTATAGCCCATTTGTGTTAGGGTTAATTAGAGATAAGGGTCGCTTGCTTAGTGGTCAAGCAAGCCTTGCTTGGGAGTCAAGTAAACCTCTCTATATAAGGAGAGATGTATCAATCTAATCAAGCAAGAATTAAGAAAGAAATCCCTTACCTCTTGCTCGGCCGTGGATAAGGCCCCTGGCCGGCCCCAGCAGCCACATAACAGCCCTGCACAACTTTTTGGTGTTCTTTGTGTCACTAGTTATTTAGGTTACTAGTTTCTGATCCTTATCAGTTCAGTTGTTTCATTCTTTATCTCTTTTACGTGGTGATAACATAATTTTGCAGGTCCTGGAAATTGCACTTGCTGAATATGAAGCATCTTGTACTGGCCCAGCCAAATGGAGAATGCTTGCTTCCTTTCTAAGACAGTGGTTCGTCCTCCGAGCCTTAAAAATTTCATGTTCATTTATATGATCTTTTTGGTTTAGTTGTTTTCACAAGAGCACAATTTCCTATGTTTGTGTCACTAGTTGTTGTGTGCATGTGTGTGTGTGTGTGTGTGTTTGTGTTTGGAGACAACTTTTTGAAAATTTTATGCTACCAGCTTTTGTTGTTTTCACAAGTCATTCAAAGTATTCTTTCTATGTTATTCCTACTTATCCAATATTCTGATTGAACTTCTCTTGATTCTACTATATAATAGGGATACCTGTTGTCTCTTGTGACTTTATTGCTTGTGGGGTTTTATGTTTCTAGATGAAACCAGAACTGTTTCTAAGTGATAATTTTATGGATTCTTACACTTTAGTTTCTGATTTCAAAACCCATTTTGTAATTGCATATTGAATCATAGTGATTTAATAATAGACATTATGGCTACACTATTGCATATATCAACTGATTGTGGTATCTAGTAACAAAATTGCGACAAATTCAGCTGGAGCCATTTTGTTCATAACCTAGCATTTTACTCAATTCTTTTCTTCAATTCTACTTCCTTTATTGTTTGAATGAAAAGCTTGGCACTTTTTGTTAATTTATTAGCATCTCTAAGGATCTGATGATATGCTTCTTCCAGTTTGGAAGGGCCTATATTGGACCTCTGCTTGAAGTTAATAAATGAAACAGAATCAGAGAGGACTTCCTTTACTTTAAGATGTCGGTCAAATGAAGACCAACTAGAACTTCTAAAGAAGCAACTTGAGGCCAATGAGGCACACAAATCTGAATATCTAAAGCGCTACGAAGCTTCTATAAGTGAAAAACAGAGAGCCACTGCTGATCTTAGTGGTAATCTTGCAAACCTGAGGACCAAGTGTAGCACATTAGAAGAACGCTGTGTAAGCATATCTAAAGAACTTGATCATGTCCGACATGAATGCACTGATTGGAGGGTGAAGTATGAACAATCTGTTTCTCAGCACAAGGCTGAACAAGATAGATTTGTCGCTCAGTTGGCATCTCTTAAGTCTAGACATAGCTCTGCAGAAGGAAAGTTGGGAGCAGCTCAGGAACAAGCAGCCTCTGCTCAAGATGAGGCTGCAGAATGGAAGAAGAGATACGAAATGGCTACTCTGCAGGCTAAAACTGCATTGGAGAGACTCGCATCAGTGCAAGAACAAATTAACAAAATTGCACAAGAAAGGGAAAGTGCTATAAGGGAAGAATTTGCCTCACATTTGGAGGAAAAGGTTCTATCTCTCTCTCTATATATAATGTATCTATCTATCATTTTTTTACCTGTTTGATGCCTTTTGTTATGATGTTTCATGTACATGACAACATCTTATTAATGACAGGAAGAGGAAATAAGGAAATTAGTTGCAAAGATTAGAGAAGAGGAGAGTGAAGAAAGTGTATTGACTGAGCGGTTGCTGGTAGTGATTACTTTTCTATTATTTCAAGATTCCTTTAAATTGATTCATTCTGAAATGTGAAGGGTAGTTTTATAATGCTTGAACATTATTCAGGTTGCAGAATCAAAAACACATGGCCATAACAAGGAAACTGCAGGCTTGAAGGATGAAATCAAAGAACTAACAAGCAAGTTGGAGTTTCTGAGAGACAGAGCAGTATCATATGAAAAACAAGCTAGAATGCTTGAACAAGAAAAAAACCATCTTCAAGAGAAGTTCTTATCTGAATGTAAGAAATATGATGAGGCAGAACAAAGATACAAGTCTGCAGAAAGGGATGTGAAAAAGGCTACTGAGTTGGCTGATGCAGCTCGAACAGAGGCTATTGCATCCCAGAAAGGGAAGGATGAGGCACAGCGGTTATCGATGGAAAAGGTAGCAGTTATAGAGAGAGTTCAAAGGCAGGTAGACAGACTGGAGCAGGAAAAAGTTAATCTATTGGGCGAAGTTCAGAGAATGCGTAATTCTGAATCTGATGCCTGGTCCAAGGTTACCTTGCTTGAGAGTAGGGTTGCTGAGAGGGAGAAAGAAATGGATGATTTACTGAGCTGTAGCAACGAACAAAGGTCCAGCACCCTTCATGTCCTTGAGAGTCTGTTGGCAACGGAACGTGCAGCTAGAGCTGAAGCCAATAAGCGTGCAGAGGCCTTATCTATACAACTACAATCCGCCCAAGGTAAACTTGATATACTCCATCAGGAGCTGACATCGATTCGTCTTGTTGAGACTGCACTTGATAGCAAGCTCCGGACCATTACCTATGGCAAAAGATTTAGAGATAATGAAGTACGGCTGGATTCTATCCAAGATATGGACATTGATCCTCCAGAGAGGAGCACAAAAAGAACTAAAAGCAACACTACCCCATTGAAGCCTGTCCAAACTGAGGATGGTGGTTCTGTTCATATGAGAGAAGACAGTGTTACAGTTAGCACGGATGTAAAAGATGGCAATCCAGATGGTTACAAAAAGTTCACCATAGCTAAACTGAAAGAAGAGCTAACTAAGCATGGATTTGCAGCGCAGTTGCTAGAGCTCAAGAATCCAAACAAGAAAGATATACTTGCACTTTATATGAAGCATGTTTTGTGCGAGTAAATGGCCATGGAAGTTCCAGTATTCAATGTACATCTATCCAAACTAGGATGGGAATCAATAGAGTAGTCTGTCAGTATATTTAACAAACGGATGCCTCATTGTTTTCCAGGTATTCGGTTCTGCTGATTGGTTTGTATTTTGGTGTTAACCTCGAATGGTTTCCGGTTTGTGTCTAGGCTTGTATTTCTTATCTTGCTGGTTGTGTTGAGTTACGACTAATTAGGCATGTATATTGTGCTAGTTTGACAAGCTGGGTCTTGACTCCTGAGTGCTAAATGACCTCAACGGACTAGTCTTCGGCAAGTTTGTGGTACATTTTTATATGTTATTGCTGTGTAAAGAGTGCTTTATCCAACTCAAATATGATGCACCCTGCTTCCATCATCAGGGAAGCAAATGGGGAACCTGCGTCCACCGGCAGAAAGCAAAAACCCTATTTGGTTGTGGGCTATAACTTCTGGAAACTCTGGATATGGGTTGTGAGAGAAGCCAAAAGCCATTAGTTGAGCAGCTGTGGCTTTTGTAAATCTGCTGTCATACTCACTTATGACTGGACCCTGCGTGTCGAGACTTAAAATCTGCTCCCAAGGATAGCCGTTCTTCCTCTCGAATCATGAACAGTCGAGAATTGATGGAGGGAGGGGGGCGTGGTTGGGGGAGGTCGTCGGGGCTTTGGGCCGCTGTTATAAAACATTCAGACTTAATTTTTTTAAAAAAGGAATTTTAATCCTAATCTATTTGTATGTGGGCTCTTACTAAAATTCTTAGACTTTAGCAGGACTATATACACATAGGAGCTCTATATTGTAACTACCAATATTCACGTGAATAAAGAATAATCTCTCTATCTTATCTATTTAGGCTTTGTTTAGATACACCTAAAACTTTACAAGATTTTCTGTCATATCAAATCTTGCAGCACATACATGAAGTATTCAATATAGATAAAAAGAATATCTAATTGCACAGTTTACCTATAAATCACGAGACGAATCTTTTAAGCCTAGTTACTCCATAATTAGACAATATTTATCAAATAAAAACGAAAATGCTACAGTGTCAAAATCTAAAAACTTTTTGGATCTAAACAAGGCCTTATTCTTTACTTTTATCCACTACGTTGATCATGAGAAATAGAGAGAGAAAGATCCTAACCGCTCGCAACATGTTTTATAACACGTTAGCAGCACGACAAGCTCTACGTCGACATCGTCGTGAAAGTCACCGTCGATCTCATGCCGATGACGCTCATGCCGCCGACATTCCTGATGCGACCACTTCGACGACGTTGACATCCCGACGTTGTTAGTGGAACAAATCTGCTACCTCTATCGTAACTAATCTGCACTGCATTGACATGCAGCGTTGCCGTCAAACAGGTGATTCTACGACAATATCAAATACCCTACACGCTATGTGAAGTAGATCAAATTGACATCCTGTGTTAGGTATGAAAGAATTACATTGCGCAAATTACTTTTGCTAATATGTACAAGAAAATATATACGCATCTAATATGTACATGCACATTATTTATACTTAAAATCACATACGTTCTGGGGCTTGCATACCATCGTCCGAACTCGTAGTGCAAGCTCAAAATCATTCCTGCAGAAACTACCAGGAACCCACCCACATGCAGCACAACAAATCTGAGGTTACACGATCTGCAATCGGAGCCGTCTACTCATCTTTTGCGTTGATTCGGATTTTGACATGTAGTCATTGGATCTGGCATTAATTGTAGATATGATTTTAAGTACATTCAATCTATCATCGATTAGTAAGGCTGCATCTGGCTCTCTAGCCAAGATCTCGACCACAAAAAAACCAGAGTTGAATTCGAATTGATCCGCACCCACTTGTCATCCTCCGAGTAGAAACAGACAAGAAGCTAATACTGTGTTTTAACACGTTTTACCGTTGTCTGCATCGGTGGCCTAGCCACTTCGTGCATATTGGGTGTGGCCCGCATGCTACCACGTCAAAACAGCTTGCACGCTGCTGCTCTCTCGCTCGGAGTCTCGGATAGCATGGGTACGAAGCTGCTGCTGCCATGTTTTCTGTTGCCTGTATGCCACGGAGCCAACCGCAATCATACACAATCCGACCTGAATGCCGCTTACTCGTTTGCCCAAACATAGCTGCTTGCTCCTCTCTTTCCTTGCAGCTGATCAGCAATTATACATAAATAATAATATAGCCCTGAAGTGTTTTGTATTTCCGAAAGCTAAATAGCATGAGCCGTACTAAATATTATCTAGTACTATCTAAAAGATTGATTCTGACAGTCATATATCTTTTAGATCAAGCATATTTTTGAAACCTATAGTTTGTAGCATGCTAATCTACATTCCTATCGTTGCCTAGCCTTGAAAATCTTGTAACTTGCAGTTTCAACATGCATGACGAATTGTAAATGTGATGCTAGCATGCAGCTCATCACCGTGGCTAACCAGCAAGTTTGCAGCTACATGTACACCAGTTACCTCAATTTCTAGAAGAAAATTATTTTGACATATAAAATACCTGTATTAGTATATATTTATAGTATTAAATTTATGTTCATGTATATGTACCACATGTTGATATTTTTTATGCTCTTTTGAATGCATTTATTTATATATCACATGTCATAAATCATATACCATGTATTTGCAAGAATAAAATTTTGAATTATTACACTAGAGACATGGTATAATGTATATGGGCTGTCTAATTCATGCAGGCCTTAGATTTATCACCTTTGAAAGGTCCATATTTGTTTTTCCTAGCATAATGAATTTTTAGGATAAATGAATGGTTGTTATTAATTCTGAAAATTTACATATACCATAATCTTGAAAAATGCTAGGATGCTCCTAAGAGTATTTTGTATAACCATCCGCTATCTTTTTGCACTCTACCACTTGTTTACATGTAGTAAACTCATACGCACATGACTATTCTGGTAACAATAATATATACATACCTTCTTGAAGAAGCAATATCTTGGACTTGTTCTGAATGATAATATTATATAGCATGGTCATTTACTAAATCCTAGTAGGGTATTCTCCTACCATTGAAGTGAAGTGGATCTTAAGCATTACTCACAATATTACTCCCAAAGAATGAGTACACGACCAATCTAAATCCCAAAGGTTTTATAGGACTCACTGAATGAGAAATCCTAGAAGATATCCTACATATGATTGCATAATAACAGAAATAATAAAAAATAAATTTTCAAGCTATATATATGGGATATAATGTTGCTCTATAAACAAAAATAATGAGCTTAAAGCTTTGTGATTAAAAGTCATAGAAGAGACATTTTCTTATTCCAGAAGAAGTATTTCTTAAAATAGAAAGATTGAGAGCATTGAAGTATTAGAAGTATTCAAATTTATCATCCATAATTACTTGAGTTCAAGTAGAAGTTGAGTTAGATTTCTTTAGACAACATTATGAATCAGGATTTATGACTTGCATATGTTGTACTCCTAGAAGGGTTATGATTACATATCACAACTATGAAGTAGAGTATGCATAAAACTGCTAAATGTCAAGCATAGAAGCTAAGACATGTAAGAATAGATAAAAAATAGAATATTTAAGGTTTTCTTGAAGAACTAAAATCATGTGCTTATAGACTTGTTTTATCTTTGGAATTACTATCCTAAAGTATTAGTGGTGCCAGTGCTTTAAGTTTTAATTCCCGTTGAATTAAGTGGATTTTATAAACTTGTAGAAGAGTTAATGGTTATTTTATTAGCTTAAGACTAATATCAAGTATTTAATATTCTTAGTTGTAATTTTTATTTGCAATAATATGTGTTAATCTTGCATGGAATGAATTAGATTTATATGTTTTATATATAAACAATTGTCAATTATTGCCTATCTAAATAAGTTTTGTATTAATTTTATCCATGAAGAAGCCTCAATTAACCATGAAGGTTACAGTCCTTGTGCACTACTACCATGTAGGTTTAAGGAAAACTAGATTTTCTAAGGACAAGAACAATTGGACTATACTAACGTATAAATTGATCTTGGAAGGATCAGTTTAGCCAAAAAACTGTATAATCCTAAACTAAGTATTTATTATTTTAGCCCATAAACTAGAAGTTTTGTTCCTACCCCGAATATGTTGCTCTACATTGAATAGTATACGGGACATGTGGATTTCATGTCACAACCATTAAATACTAGAAGTGTGATTGAATTCTATGGAACATTTGAATGATTATTCATAGATGATGCATGAAGCATATTACTACTTGAAGTAGTTATGACACAAAAAGGGAGAGGAATTTTGGGTAAAGACATGAGAAAATGTGAGTAATATATATTAATAGGCATAGCCTTCCTAAATCTATCTCTAAGTATATGTATAAGGACTTGAAGTTCTAGTCGCGTCCTTTCCGACCGTGTTAACTTTCTCTATATTGCACTAATTACAAGTAAGGTTGTAGCTTTGCACTTTGTTGTTATCTATTACGTTGGACTGAATATCAATATACCACATTACACATGAATGCGTATCGCTATGTTGCGCTCTCGTTCAGCTGCAACTATCTCCACTTCTCCAAGAATATTAGCATAAGGAGTTATATTCATAGCTTGTAGCTACTATCTTTTCCCCTTATAATTAAATTGGCTTAGCTCGCATGCTATGTCTATATAGTTTTTGTTGAACTAAGGAATATCTTGCTTTTGATGTGTTGCATGCATAAGCAATATAATGATCTACGACCAAGTAGCTAAGATTAGGAGGAGTTGGTTAATTTGAAATTAAATAAATGGAGAAATGACCCAATTGTAGGAATAAATTATTGTGGAATTAAGATAGTGGATAACACACCTAGATGATTTTGGATTTATGAAGAAAAGGCATTTATGGAATTTTGCATTAATGGTAATTAGATAATTCCAAAATACATTCCATATGAATTTGAATGTTATGTATTTTATACATTTGTATATGTTCCATTTTTATGTATGAGTAATTAGATCAATTTTTTGGTGAAATAATAAAGAAGCTAGACAATGAAATAGTTTTATAGACCATGATATGTGTAAATCAGGGGGAGAATATTCCTGAGTTTGTAGGAATGTTGAATATTCTTAAGTGCACTTATGTATTCCAGCTCATTGCATATAATGTATAATAAACTCCGTATTTAAATATGTGTGTGTGGATATTTCCCATAAAAATTATCATAGCGTACATGAATGGGCTTCTCTTATAGTTGGAGATACATGAATTTGAATTATTTTAAACCCATCATAGGGGATTTCTTTTAAAGTACTAAAGATCTAATATTGGTATTAGGTTGAGAGAAAGCCTATGTTGAATGCCAAATATTGTTTTCATGGAAGGAAAATTATCTTAAAAGTTTCCTTGAAGCTTGAAGCAGGAACAATATCACACGCTAAATCAAACAATAGTTTGACTAATGCTGTTGTGAAGCATAAAGCAGTGCATATGCTAGATATTTTTTTAAAAATTAGAGGAGTAACTTGAAGTTATAAACCAAAGTTGTGTTTACCAGTAGTAAACTAAATGTGTATACTATGAAGCTAAAATCTATAGGGACGCTTATGGGTTCTAGTTTAGTGTATACTTATTAAATAAAATAAGAATAAACTCCTCAATTCTCATGAAGAAAATACCTCATGAAGAAGGTTAGAGACCTCATGAAGAGGATCATCGTTAAGATGAAATCCATCACACTAAGCGTGCGCATCATAGTGTTGGGTATACAGAATAATAAATTATCTTTTGTTTGGGAAATGACAAAGAGATAGGGTAATCTCATTTTGTGAGAGTATTAGGAGAAAATAATAGTTGTTGATAATGCTACCTCTATAATTGCAAACGTTTCTCTTATGAGAACTCGGATCTAGAAAATAAAGTCCATGGCAAAGTCGCTTGAAGCGATTATATCTGGTCAATGAAGAAAGCAATTGAGGTTGAATCTCCTGCTAAGAAGAAATAAATGTTTTACAATATCTCTGACAAATGAAATAAATAAATATGAAATATGTAGTTAGTAAAGTGGATTATGAAAATCCATATAATTTCTGAAGAACAGAAATCATAAAATATAGAATTTAAATCTTATACTAAGTATTAAGTGTCTAAGGTAGAATATATATTCATGTATAAATATTGAATTATCAAGAAGAGCATATCCTAGAAGGAACAGAGACATTGAATGACCTTGTAATGAATATTACTATTTCATTATATATATCGCATAATAATCTCTCATGTAGTAGAGAATATATATCATAGAAGAGAAATATTATTCGCCAATAAGAGAATATCTTTGAAGAAATTAATCTATGTAGGATTTACGAGTCAATCCTTGAATTAACACCATTAATCTCTAAAGTGAATATAGACCCGAGAGAAAGAAAGTGAGGAATCTTAAACACCATAAAGGTGTTGTTGACGGTCGATAACGTCAACTTTTATTAGAACTTTAAACCCAAAGGAGAACATGAATAGACACTAGTATAGGGTTTAAACTAACAATTTCCACGAGTTTTGCGTATTTTGTATTTTCCAGGGTTTATTTCACAGAGAGTTGAAAAGAGGGATTCTAGTGCATATTTACCATGAAACTCATCCGCGCCGGAAAATATCACGAGAAGACTCAGAAAGGGTCTAGAAGACACCCGAAGAAACGAGAGCCGTGGAGGAGGAAAGGTGAGGCCGGCTGGCCCCACCCTAGGGCCGGTCGGGGCCCCATTTTTCCCGATGTCCGCCGCCTTCTGGAGTCTTCCTCCCACGCATCCTTGGAAACCAAGCAAAGTATCCCTCCGTCGATTTTAAGTCAGTTTGATCTAACAGTGCACACAAGATGAAGACGCGGATCGCTGATGTGGCGGTTCCTTGCCCCCTACTCCACCTTGGCCTATATAATGACGCCCAAGGCCCCCCCCAAGAGGCATTCTACACCCCAACGCTTCATATTCTCCACATAA
The DNA here is from genome assembly GCF_000003195.3 of Sorghum bicolor. NCBI lineage: Eukaryota > Viridiplantae > Streptophyta > Magnoliopsida > Poales > Poaceae > Sorghum > Sorghum bicolor. The sequence continues at coordinate 22,550,349 of NC_012873.2, read as the reverse complement.
TTAGGGTTAGGGTCCCTCTAGTTGTTCTAGTTCTAGTTCATCTAGATCTAGCAATTAGGAGAGACTAGTTCTTCTAGATCTAGTCTTGTTTAGAGATTAGAGAGATTGAGTAGAGGAGAAGAGATTCTAGAGGAGTTCTGGCATGTCGGCGCTTCTTCGTGGTTGTATTCTTTTGGATTCAGTTCCCTTGCCCGGAGCTGCGTTATGAGGTACTTTTGTACTTACCCTTGTGGTTTAAGTAAGCAACTTGTTCTTATTCATTCTTTGGTTCACAACTCATATTGAGTGCTTTGATCTTGATCATAACTTGGTTGAAGTAGTATTTCATAGTGTAGGCGTGGTGCCTAGGCTCGGTTTACTTGTGAATGTCCCCTGATCAGCCAAACAGTGGTAGTTCGTGTAGGTGACATTATAGCTGCGTTGATTTCTATGTAGTCCACTTCCCGTTGATAGGATTGATAGGCTTATAGGTGCCTGATAGGGGGTTACTCTGATTCTCCCCCTATTCGGGTTTCTTGCCCGATAAGACGGTATTATACAAAGTTTACCAGAGTCGGAACCAGAGTGCATTAGTTATTTCCTTTTTCTTGATATGATCTAGCCTAATTGTAGGGTTAAGTCTATATACTATGTCATCATCACAACTGTTCCATGTGGATACGATATTTAAAACCTCCAGGTAAAATGTGACATTGGTATGATATCTGTGCGCTTGCGGATAATCCTACTTAAATCTACTTAAATGGAGTGCAGTTAATTTATACCAACAGGTGTCATATGAATACTCAAAAAGCATATATTGAAAAGCTAAAACAGTGCTTGAGCTATTGCACATGGATTTGTTTGGACCAACAACATATGCTAGTCTTGGTGGCAACAAGTATTGCTTGGTCATAGTGGATGACTACTCCTGATACACTTGGACATTCTTCTTGCAAGACAAGGCCAAAGTTGCATCAATATTCAAGAAGTTTGCAAAGAATGCCCAAAATAAATTTGATGTCAAGATCAAGAAAATAAGGAGTGACAATGGGAAAGAGTTTGACAACACCAACATTGAAGAATATTGTGATGAAGTTGGAATCAAACATGAGTTCTCCTCAACATACACACCACAACAAAATGGGGTAGTAGAAAGAAAGAACTAGACATTGATCACCTTGGCATGAACCATGCTTGATGAGTACAACACTTCAGAGAAGATGTGGGCCGAGGCAATCAACACCACATGCTATGCATCAAACCGGCTCTTTCCTCACAAGTTCCTAGAGAAGACACCATATGAGTTGCTCAATGGGAAGAAGCCCGATGTCTCATTCTTTAGAGTGTTTGGGTGCAAATGCTACATCTACAAGAAGCGCCAACACTTGGGCAAGTTCCAAAGAAGATGTGACATTGGCTACTTGGTTGGCTATTCATCAAAGTCTTATAGGGTCTTTAACCATGCCACAAACATGGTTGAAGAAACATTTGATGTTGAATTTGATGAAACTAATGGCTCCCAAGGAGCAAGTGATAATCTTGATGATGTAGATGGTGAACCATTGATGGATGCCATGAAGAACATGCCGGTGGGAGACATCAAGCCATAAGAGGATGATGATGTGCAAGTCATTGACCCACCATCCTCCTCTCATGTGCCACAAGATGATGACAAAGTTGTGAGAGATGCTCATGAAGACACCCAAGTCACCCATGAGCAAGCCGTGGCACAAGCTCAAGATGTTGATGCCCCCCAAGCAACCCCTCAAGTAGCACCAAGAAGAACATCACATCTCCTCCAAGATCACTCTCAAGACCTCATCATCGGGAGTCCATCACATGGTGTTACTACACGCTCTAGACATGCTTTATTTATTGAACATCATGCTTTTGTGTCTCTTGAAGGTGAACCCAAAACTATAGAGGAAGCTCTTTGGGATGCGGATTGGATCATTGCCATGCAAGAGGAGTTGAACAACTTCTCCCAGAATCAAGTGTGGACACTCGAAGAGCTACAGAAAGATGCAAGAGTGATTAGAACAAAGTGGGTCTTCTAGAACAACAAAGATGATCAAGACAATGTGGTGCACAATAAGGCAAGGCTCGTGGCAATAGGCTTTTCACAAGTGAAAGGTCTTGACTTCGGTGAAACCTTTGCACCAGTAGCAAGACTTGAAGCTATCCGTATCCTACTTGCATATGCTTCTAGCCATGACATTAAATTGTTTCAAATGGATGTGAAAAGTGCCTTTTTAAATGGTTACATCAACGAGCTTGTCTATGTTGAGCAACCCCCAGTTTTGAAGATCCTAGGTACCCAAAGCATGTCTACCGGTTGTCCAAGGCGCTCTATGGTCTCAAGCAAGCTCCTAGAGCTTGGCATGAGAGGCTTAGGGACTTCCTCATTGAGAAGGGCTTCAAGATTGGGAAAGTTGACACAACACTCTTCACCAAGAAAATGAATGGGGAAATCATCATTTGCCAAGTTTATGTTGATGATATTATTTTTGGCTCAACTAATGAAGATTTTTGCAAGGAAATTGGTGATTTGATGTCCAAAGAGTTTGAGATGTCTATGATTGGTGAGCTATCCTTCTTCCTCGGGCTTCAAGTCAAGCAAATGAAGGAAGGGGTCTTCATCTCTCAAGAGAAGTACACTCAAGATCTTCTCAAGAGGTTCAAGATGATGGATTGCAAGCCAATCAAGACTCCCATGGCATCAAATGGGCATCTCGACTTGGATGAGGGAGGTAACCGGGTTGACAAAACTCTCTATCGCTCCATGATAGGTAGTTTACTTTACCTCACCGCATCTAGGCCCGATGTCATGTTTAGTGTGTGTATGTGTGCTAGATATCAAGCTATGCTTATGGAATTTCACTTGATTGCCATCAAGAGAATTCTTAGGTGTCTAAAATACACACGCTATCTAGGCTTGTGGTATCCCAAAGGTGCAAGATTTCAACTTGTAGGCTATTCTGATTCGGATTATGCTGGGTGACGTATTGATAGAAAAAGCACATCCGAATGGTGACATTTCCTAGGTAGATCACTTGTCTCTTGGATGTCAAAGAAACAAAATAGTGTTGCTTTGTCAATGGCCGAGACGGAGTACATTGCCGATGGTGCTTGTTGTGCACAAATTCTATATGTGAAACAAACTTTGCTAGACTATGGAGTAGTTCTAGATAAAGTACCTTTGTTGTGTGACAATGAAAGTGCCGTAAAACTTGATAATAATCCGGTTCAACACACCCACACTTAGCATATTGACAACTGTCATCACTTCCTTAGGGATAATGTTGCTACAGGTGATATATCCCTAGAGAATGTGGGGCCGGAAAATCAATTAGCGGATATCTTCACAAAACCCCTAGATGAAGCTAGGTTTTGTAAGTTGAGAAATGAACTTAATGTGCTTGATCTATCTAACTTCACTAAAAAATGAAGTTCTGTGTTGTCCATGTAAATAGCTTTTGTCTTTGTTGACACCGTTTTTGGACACGTATCAAGAAAGTTAATAAAACTTGGATCGGCAGCTGGAAAAGTAATGATTAACCAATAAGGGAATTGCCGATGACCTATGATACTGATGATAGAAGGAAGATATAGTTAAGTCTAGGAACAGCGGTTGATCGGTATCGATGGTCGATGTTGACGATTGCCGATGAAGGATGAAGATGCCGATGATGGTGCAAGAAAACATGAGAGTCATCGGTGGGGACAATGGTGGTGTGCCGATCGTCCAGGATAGATAAATTGTTGTTTTCTATAATTGTTATAGTATATTTTATATACGAGTTCTATTTGATTTGGAATTAGAATCCTAGTCGTATATGGTTGTAACTCTTTAGGACAGAGTATAAATATTGGCCTAGTAGCGATGTAAGAAGACAATCCAATCAATCATACACAAAGTTTTTACATCTATTTTTGCATCTACTTACGACGACTTCGTCAGCTCACATATTTTCTTTTACTTACGAGTTCTTAAGAATTCTTCGAGTCATACTCGATGAGTTCTCGAGTTCCGCGTGAATACCTCTTGGCCGTGGCATTCGGGCGCATTGCTGTTGTCGGGACCAAAGTATTCGAGTTATCACCTTTGTCGATTGTAAGGTCAAAATCGGCTAGCACGCCTTAACGTTGAAATCGGGTATTAGCCCTTTATGTTTGCAGATCCACTTTTGTACCAACACATCTTTTTACACGCCCAGTTGGACGGATCTATCATCAAGATCAATATGTCTACTACTGAGTTCGACACAGACAACATCATCGCCGTAACGGAAGCTGATATCAGGGATGAGCAGAAGGAGGCTATGGCGAGAGCTATGGAAGAGTACAAGCAACTTTGCTTGAAATCCTTCAGTGTTAACAGGAGCGGTGAAGTAATCCAGAAGCAAGACCTGCCGATGCCTCGGCAGATCACTTTTGAAGCCAATCCTGGTAAATTGCAAGATATGGTTAACAATGCTATTTATCGTGCTCTCATCAATCAATCTAGTGTGCTGTCCAATACTGTTTTCAACGTTGTGGCTAGAACTTTCGAAGAAGGATAGGCGCCACCATTATACATGGGCCCGACCTATCATCAGCTAGGGTTGTCATCGGTTACGGCTCCATCGGCCCCTCCGGCCGTTGTGGGTACAGAAGCTACTTCTCCACCAAGCACATTAGAGATGACTAATGGGCAATCTACACCGATGAGGACTAATCCAGCAACAATAGAGGGACGGGTTCAACTCAACACAGATCTATCGGCATCGGCAATGTCAGGATCTGTATTCCAGAATTGTCAAGTTCCTCCCAATTGGTGGGGATATGGTATGCCCCCAGAGTTCTTTGCAAATAGTTCTAGAACATCTCAGGTGGCTGACTTGGCAGGAAAAGCTCCTATGACATCGGCACCTCCAGTTTCACCGATGACTCAAAATCCTCAGTATTCAACTACTACTACTGCGAGGCCTATTACAGAGAACTTTCAGATGCCAACGTTCTAGATGCCTAATGCATCGGCGGATCCACTACCGGCGCACTAGAGGTTTATGACTCAGACAGGGTATGTCAACCCAATGATGACACCCAATTATCAGCCATTGGCAGGGCCTGCACCAATGAATGCCAACAATGGGTGGACAGGGCAGTTTGTCTTTCCACAAATGACACAACAGAATCATCAGGCTATGGGATTCCAGCAGGGACTGATGCAGGTTGGATTTCAGAATCAAGGACCAGCCAATCAGCCGATGAATCTTGCTTAGCAGATTAGTGGCCAGCAACCTATGGCCAACGCCATGTTCCCTGGAGATCGTGCACCTCAGAGACATGTGGAGGTTTATCAGCAGGTGCCGGAACCTCAACCCCCACATCGGCAAGATGCCGATGCCTATTGGGCCAATAAAATAGCTGAAGTAATGAGAGATCAGTTCAGAATAAAGCCAAAGGTTAATACTTATTCTTATCGGACACCATATCCTCCTGCATACGATTTGATTCCGCTTCCAAATCGGTACAAGGTGCCAAATTTCACTAAATTCTCTATACAAGATGACACGTCGACTATGAAACATGTCAATCGGTTCATCATCCAGTGTGGAGAGGCTGCTAACAGAGATGAATTAAGAGTTCGTTTATTTTCATCATCTTTGTCAGGATCGACATTTACTTGGTTTATTTCACTACCTCCAAACTCAGTGATTACTTGGGCCGATCTAGAGAAGCAGTTGCACAAGTACTTCTTTTCTAGAGTCCATGAGAAGAAGATTACCGATTTAGTAAGGCTGAGGCAACGCAATGATGAATCGGTTGAAAGTTTTGTGCAAAGGTTGCGGGATGTCAAGAACAAATGTTACAGTCTGGTTCTGGATGATCGACAACTAGCCAATTTGGCTTTCCAAGGATTATTGCCACACATCAAAGAAAAATATGCTTCTCAAGAGTTTGAAAGTCTAAGTCATTTGGTGTAGAGGATTTCTGATCAAGATATCAAGACTTTTGAACCTAGGAAGGCTTGGAACAAGAAAGTGTCATTTGTCGATGAGGCAACAAGTTTAGATTCTGATGAAGAACCAGTCATCGGCTTGGCAGAATGGGTGAAGAACAAAAAGCCGATGTCTTGTCCTTTTGGCCAGAACTGAGAAGTTTGCTTTTGATGTTACTAAAGCCGATAGGATATTTGATTTTCTACTTTAGGAGGGGCAAATTAAATTGTCACCAAATCATGTGATTCCATCGGCAGAAGAGTTGAAAAAGGTCAAGTATTGCAAGTGGCGTAATGCAACATCTCATAGTACAAATGAGTGCAAGGTGTTCAGGCAACAACTACAATCGGCTATAGAATCTGGGAGGATTAGATTTGATAACTCCAAAGCTCAGAAGTCGATGAAGATTGATCAGCATCCTTTCCCTACAAACATGCTGGATGCCAAGGGAAAGACTAAAGTCTTAACATCGGAAGCAGGTGAAAAGAGCGCATCGGTAGATCCCCAGCATCAGATCACTGCCGATGACGCCAAGGGCAAAGGCTTAATCAAAGAAGGCAGCAGTTCTAAGAGACCTCCTCGATCTGGTATTGTTATTAGTCACAGGTGGCATCGAGAAACATCGCAGCAACGTGAAGATCGATATTGTCGTCAGCAAGAGGATCAACGCTGAGAGGAAGAAAGACGTGGATAAGAGTGGAATCGACATAAAGATCACTGGAATTGCCCGTTCTTCATTCATTGTTTGGAGCAAAATATCAAGCTACCGACTGTCAGTGACTGCCCTGAATGTAATGGTTATAATTGGCATGACCGGCCAAATCGACGATTCCAGAATGATGATCGACGCTTTAATGAGCCGATGAGGAGGAGGATGTCAGTTCATGATCGGCATGGGGGTAGGCTTAGTGTGCATGACAGGCTTGGTGAACGTGTCAATTATTTTCCAAGGAACCAAGAAGAGCTTGAAGAAATGGCAAATGCACAGGTGCCCGATGAATTTATTTTCTGCAGGGATGCTAATACTCATTGGGTGGAATCAAGGGAGGTACGCTATTAACCAGTGCGGAAGACACAGCTTCCCCAGTGGTGTCCAGAAGGATTAACCAGGACATAGAAAAGGAGGATGCAGCGAGAGAGGCAGGAGGAATTAAGTAGGGAAGAAAATTCTTCTAAGTCTGAAAATCGGCAGCAGTCAGATCCTAGGGGAAAAGGGCCATCGGCAGATGTTAACATGGTGTTTATGTTGCCGATGGAATTTCTTGCACCTTTCAGTGATGATGAGGAGACAAAATTCTCTGATCAGATAGCTCAATTGGCGCTTGACCCAATGACAGCTATTTTTGAGAAGCCTTTCGATGATGAAAGACAACATCTTAAGGCTCTGTTTGTCAAAGGCAGAGTTGATGGGCAGCCGATTTCTAAGATACTCATTGATGGAGAGGCTGCAATTAACATTATGCCATATGCAGTATATCGGAAGCTTGGCAAAGGAGATCAAGATTTGACTAAGTCCGATATGATGTTGAAAGATTTTGAAGGGAATGTATCTCCAGATAAAGGGGCCATATGTGTTGAATTGACCATCGACAGTAAGAGTTTGCCGACGATGTTTTTTGTCATCAGTGGGAAAGGTGCATATAATTTATTGTTGGGGCGAGATTGGATTCATGCCAATTGTTGTATCCCTTCTACAATGCACCAGTGCCTTGTTCAGTGGGTAGACGACAAAATTGAGATTGTCCCCGGAGATTCTTCATATGTCATTGCATCGTCAGAATCAGATACTTATGAGGGGACCAGATGTATTTCAGGGGAAGTTTGGGAGAAAGATTTTCTCAAAGTTGCCAATTATGAAATTCCACCGATCCAAGCAGTCGGTTCTGATGAAGAGTTTTAATGGATAGGTTCATCGATGATGGAAAGTTGGGACAGGGGTTTACATCGGCTGATGATCTAGTAGAAATAGATATAGGTAATGGTGATAAACCAAGACCTACTTTTATTAGTGCTAAGTTAGATTCTGAGTGTAAGCAATGATTAACCGATCTGTTAAAGGAATATAAAGATTGCTTTGCTTGGGATTATACTGAGATCTCTGGTTTAGACCGATCAATTGTTGAACATCGGTTACCTATTAAGTCTGGATTTCGGCCGCATCAGCAGCCAACACGCCGATGCAACCCTAACATTCTTCCTGATATTAAGGCTGAGATAACCAAACTTATTGAAGCTAAGTTTATTCGGCAGTGTTGGTATGCCGAATGGATTTCTAATGTTGTTTCCATTTATAAAAGAATGGAAAGCTTCGTGTTTGCATTGACTTTAGGAATCTTAATAAAGCTAAACCGATGGATGGCTATCCAATGTCAATTGCCGATTTGTTGGTTGATGCTGCAGCTGGACATCGAATTATTAGTTTTATGGATGGTAATGCGGGATACAATCAAATATTCATGGCTGAAGAGGATATTCCCAAGACTGCATTTAGATGCCCTGGTCATGTTGGATTGTTTGAATGGATAGTCATGACTTTTGGTTTGAAGAATGCTGGTGCTACTTATCAGAGGGCCATGAATTTTATTTTTCACGAATTCATCGGCAAGTTGGTGGAAATCTATATTGATGATGTGGTGGTTAAGTCTAGGGATTTCATGAAGCATCTAGCCGATCTACGAAAAGTGTTGGAATGTACAAGGAAGCATGGTTTAAAGATGAACCCTAATAAATGTGCATTTGGTGTATCGGCAGGGCAGTTTCTTGGTTTTATGGTGCATCAAAGAGGAATTGAAATTAGTAGGAGATATATCAATGCCATCAACAAAATAGTTGCTCCCACCAATAAAACTAAACTTCAGTCATTGATCGGCAAGATTAATTTTATCAGACAATTTATATCTAATTTGTCGGGTAAGATTCATGCCTTCAGCCCTTTGCATAAACTAAAAGCCAATCAGGAGTTTGTGTGGGGAAAAGAGCAGTAGTTGGCCTTAGATGAAATCAAGAATTATTTGGCAAACCCTCGAGTTTTGGTTCCTCCTCAGCATGGAAAGCCTTTCAGATTATATTTTTCTACTGATGATACGGTCATCGGTTCAGCTCTCATTCAAGAATTTGAAGGGAGGGAGCATGTGATTTACTATCTAAGTAGAAGATTGGTGGATGCTGAGACGAGGTATTGGACAATTGAGAAATTATGCTTATGCTTATACTTTTCTTGTGTCAAATTGAGACATTACTTGTTATCGGCCGAATGCACTGTTATATGCAAAGATGATGTAGTCCGGTATATGCTATCAATGTCGATTATAAGTGGTAGGATCAGCAAATGGATACTTGCATTATCGGAATCTGATCTGCGCTATGAATCGGCTAAAGCAGTCAAAGGGCAGATTATGGCCAATTTTGTAACTCAGCATTGTGGTGTGGTGGATACTTTGGAAATTGTTCCTTGGACGCTCTTCTTTGATGGATCTGCATGTGATCGGGGGGCAGGTATCGGCATAGTGCTAATTTCTCCTCGAGGGAAGAAATATGAATTTTCTTTGCTGATTGCTGCCACGTCGACAAATAATCAAGGTGAGTAGCGAGCCCTAATCAAAGGATTAGAATTGTTAGAAGAAGTTCAGGCCGATGCTGTTGAAATTTTCGGTGATTCTATGCTTGTTATAAACCAGTTGGCTAGGAGTTATGAATGCCGAAGTGAAGTTTTGATAGCATGTTATGAAAGGTGTGTACAATTGTTGAAGGAATTCATGGATTTCTGATTAGAGCATATTCCTCGATTGCATAATGAAGAAGCTAACCGATTTACTCACCATGCCTTGGGATATCAGCCCATCTTGGAAATATTATCGGCAGTCAGTGCCGATGATTGGAGGAGAGAAATTATTGATTATTTAAAAGATCCATCCAAGAAAGTTGAGAGGCGTGTTAGGTTTCAAGCTACAAAGTATGTACTCCTCGAGGAAGAATTGTATTATCGTACGATAGATGGGGTCTTGCTTAAATGTTTAAGTGGTGATGAATCCAAAAGCTTGATGGGTGAAATTTATGAGGGAGTGTGTGGAGCACATCAATCGGCTTTTAAGATGAAGTGGATGGTTAGGAGAAATGGATATTATTGGCCGACTATACTTGAGGATTGCTTCAAGTATTTCAAGGGGTGTCAAGAATGTCAGAAGTTTGGCAATATTCAAAGGGCACCTGCATCGGCTATGAATCCTATTATTAAGCCTTGGCCGTTCCGGGGATGGGCTATTGATCTCATCGGTCAGATTTATCCACCATCAAGCAAAGGGCATAAGTTTATTCTGGTTGCCACTGATTATTTCACCAAATGGGTTGAGGCTATTCCTTTGAAGAAAGTGACATCGGATAAAATGATTGATTTTGTTAAAGAACATATTGTTTACCGATTTGGTATTCCCCAAACCATCATTACCGATCAGGGTACTATCTTTACCTGAGGAGAGTTTGATGAGTTTGCAATCGGCATGGGGATTAAAGTGTTAAATTCTTCTCCTTACTATGCTCAAGCTAATGGGTAGGCTGAAGCTTCTAAAAAAGGAATTATTAAACTCATTAAGCGAAATATGGAAGAAAATCCCAGACAATGGCATACTTTGTTAAATGAAGCCTTATGGTCATATCGGATGGTGTGTCATGGTTCGACCAAAGTGTTACCTTATCAGCTGGTGTATGGGCATGATGCAGTGCTACCTTAGGAAATTAAGACTGGTTCTAGACGGATGTTTTCTCAAGATCAGTTGACCGTCGATGATTATGCTACGTTGATGAAAGATGAGTTGGACGATTTAGCAGGGCATCGGTTAAAAGCTTTAATCAGTATAGAAGAGAATAAGAAGAGGGTGGCTAAGTGGTACGATAAAAAGGTAAAGGCCAAGGAATTTGCTGATGGAGATTTGGTGTGGAAATTGATTCTACTGATTGGGACTAAAAGCTCAAACATTGGAAAGTGGTCTCCTAATTGTGAGGGTCCTTATCGGATAAGTCGATATGCCCCTGGCAACGCTCATATTTTAGAAACCCTCGAAGGAGTCAAATTTCCCAAGGTATTAAATGGAAAATATTTAAAGAAATACTACCCCAGTATCTGGATTGACGCATAAAAGTTTAAGTGCCGATAACAATCCTATCGGCTGGACAGAATGTCAAGTGTATTTGGGGCCATGCATAAAGAGTTTAAATGCCGATAACAGTCCTATCGGCTAGACCAAATGATTAGAGTTTTTGAAAAAGAAGTCAGACAAACTGCCGATGAAAATTCACAGTTTCAGCAAAGTCCGAATTGCTGATATTGCACACAGACGAATCTGGTTGGCCTCTTCTATTTCTCGGGTATCTTCATCGACAGAGCCCTCCACTGGTTTCAGCTTCTTCTTCATCTGTAGTGCTTTGCGGGCTTGGACATCTCTCTCTTGCTGAAGAGTCTTGACCACATCAGGCAGCTGGTTTTCTTCCTGTTGAGCTTGAGTCAGGGCCTCTTCCACTTGCTTAAGTTCAGCTAACAGGGCTTCTCTTTTTGCCGATAGATTGGAGATCTTTTGTTCAACTCATCCCCTGAGGACTGCAGAATGCCGATGCTCTTGTGTTTCTCATCGGCAGCATGCTTTACTTGCAGTATCTCCTCTTTGAGCCGAGCATGAGCAGCTCTATCGGCAAGGCGCTGGGTAGCCTTCTGATACTGGAGTTGGTGACTTTCTAGGTGGGCAGCATGGAAGATGATTTCTTCTGCATCAGCTGGAATTTTGCCATGGAGGGTCTTGAATATAACTTTGGCCGGATCAGAATCGTCCACTAGCTGGGCCATGTCTTGGTGCAACAGAGCTAATAAGTCTTCCAACTTGGCCTTAATCTCTACCGATGTGATTCCAACTGCCTGAGAGGAGCTTGCTTCTTCGCCTTCATCATCAAAGATGTCGATAGCAAAGGAGAAAAAGCTATTTGGGGAATCTTGCTCCTAGAAAAGGAAGAAGATAAGTTACTCAAGATTGAGTGTTGATAGTGCAAAGTCTGGAAAATAGGATAACTTACTTGCTTCAGGGCGATTTCCTGTCTCTGACATGGAGATGCAGCTGGTACTATAATTTGATCGGCTGGGGTTGCTGATGGAATGATTTTAGCTAAAAAAGTTACAGGGATGATTATAGTATATAAATAAATTCATTGGTAATAATTCTGTGATCGGTACTTTACCTTGAGGAGGTATGGTGATTGTCTGCTCTGGAGGGACGACCGATGATGTGCCCAGATCAACCGGATCGGCAATCTGTTCAAATACATCGACTGGTGCTTCTTGCAGCTGGGGTACTGATCGAGGGGGAGAATGTACTTCTTGCGTCTAGGGCTCTGATTGAGAAGGAGAGGATGATATTTGGATTGGGGATACTGGACGAGGTGGAGAGGATGGTGTTGTCTTCTGACGCTTTGGCTGGGTCTTAGTGCTTTTTGGACCCTTTCTCTTGGACTGGAGCTTGACTGGGCTGGGGGCATCGGCACCTGATGTTTGGGCGCTCTTAGTCTTTGCTGATTTGCCAGTCTACTGTTATAACAACCAAAATTTCATGAGTTAAAATATAAAAAGGGTACTGATGGAGTTTTGCTAAAGAATAAAAGTTACCGATGAAGTTCCCGTTGCAGCCGATGTACCCTGAAAAGACAATGTAAGTATGGGATGAAATCGGTATAAACAAAGAAAAATTAAGAGTACCTTAAAAAGCCTATGCCAGAGTGGCAGCGATTGATGGAGACGCTTTCGACCGTTTGGTGGTCGTCTTTTTGAAGCGTACGTTGCGATGCATTAGAGCCGCTAGACTTGGCGCATTGCGGCCGATCGAGAAATTGGGCCTGATTGAATAAGTTCGATCAGCCTCCCACTTCTGCTAATTGTCGGCGCTGGGTCATCGACCTGTTGAAATGAGAATAAATAAGTTGCCGATAAGGTTAAAGATAACAAAGGAACTGAGGTATCGGTAAAGGACTAACAATATTATCGCAGACTTTGTAGTCGGAGTCAATCATGCCGCAGTATGTGTGGGCTGATACCCTGAACAGATGCTCCTTCCATTCTTCCCACCAATGTTTATACAACTGAGTAATGAAGAGAGCTGGAACCCAGGCCGATAGATCGATGCCTGTCGTATCGGCATCTGGCTGGAGTTGAGCTATCCTAATCCACTCAAGTCCGCTGGTTATTGTCTCTCTTGGTTTTACCACATAGGCATAACAAAGTCTGATTGACAGTTGACCAAAAGCCAGTTGGCGAGCCAGTGCCGATGGGTTGTAAAACTCATAGGTGGTGTTTGTTGGGTATTCTTCACGTCATTACCAAAAGTAGACTTAGTTTTCTAATTCTGATAACGGCGCCAAAAATGCCAAACCTATCCCTCATGCCACTTAAGCCAAGTTGTCATCCCCAACATGACATGAGAGATGCGGTATTAAAATATGCAATTACTCATCTAAATAAATAATAAATGAGATCTGCAAGCGCACAGATTAATACCGATGTAGCATTTTAACCGGGAAGTATTCCAGGTATCGTTATTTATATTTTTACCACTGGGAAGGGATTAGTAACCATCAATGTTGATTATAGAATGGAATATAAGATTGAGTATCTATCATTGCATGTATAATTGAGAACATTTATCTAACTCTTTCATACAGGGATAAGTGTCACATAAAGGATATATAAAGTAATGAATAGTGACAAAGATAATTAATCTGATCAGCATAACTTAGCCACATATAAATATGATAAGCACCTCAATTAGATATTCTAGCAAGTCATTAGCATGGTATTAGGACGAACTACAAGAATATTTCCTAAGTTATTCTTAATTATACAGTCTAGCATATCATAGTTAGTGCAATTATACTTAGCAATCATTGTGAGACAAGACTACGCCCATTCATAGTGATATTATCAAGGTAAATGAGAAACATAGCAATCACTCCCTTGTAATAATGTTGCTCTGCCAGCCCAATACACGAGAGGGGGACTATATAAGAATCAATGGAGCTGTCACTACCACGAACTACATCGCGATCTGGCATATAGGGTACAATCGTAGATAAATACGGTATAAGCACCACACTTACACAATATCTATCATGTACCCATGGATCCGATGGATAAACGCTATACGATCCTAAACATGTATATAATTCCAATCTAACTAAGCCAAGTATATAACTATGATAAACTAAGAACAATATAATTGCAAATATAAACAAGTAGAGCAATATATTGAAGTAGAACAAAGTCATATTCATAATATTGAAGAACAAAGATGAATAATTGAAGAACAATAGAGAACTACCAATAATCGAAGATTGACTCCTTCTAGTTCTAATCCTATGTAGCTATGCTAATATAGAGATCTAATTGATGTGGTGGCTCTAGGGCTTGATCAGAGGCTTCTTCTCCCTTGATGAATAATGAATTAGGGTTGAGAGGTCCTCTCCTCCATGGGCCAGGGGGTCTGATTATATAGTCCTTCCAAGTGAATATGGGCCGTCGGATCAAACCAACATTGATTGAACGGTTATCCTTGATCCTTTAGGTCGGTGGAGCGTAATCCCGAAAGAGAGTCCTGATTGGACTCCAGAGGGGGGCGAGCGCCCTGGTCCCTAGGGCGGGCGCCCTGGGCCAGGCCCCGTTCTGCCTCTGCTTCGTTCCCGTGGCTTCTGGAGTCTTGTAGATGTAAGATAATTGCGCGGCACGTTAATATCTCTATGTAATTGTTGATGCAAAACTGATCTGCAAACACAAAGGGCTAATACCCGATTCAAACGTTAAGGCGTGCCAGCCGATTTGACCTTACTATCGGCAAAGGTGATAACTCGAATACTTTAGTCCTGACAACAGCGATGCGCCCGGATGTCACGGCTAAGAGGTACTCACACGGAACTCGAGAACACGCCGAGCTTAAGTCGACGAATTCTTAAGAACTCGTAATAAAAGGAAAAAGTATGACGAAGTCGTCGAAAAGTAGATGCTAGAATATGAGTAAAAACGTGTGTTTGATTGATTTCTTGATTGTTCTTACAAGGCCCTAGGGTCTATATTTATACCCTGCTCAAAGAGCTACAACCAGACACGATTAGAATTCGAATTCCAAATTACACGGAATCCGTATACAAAACGATGCAAATAATTAAGGAAATAACAAAACTATCCCTCGTAACAAACCGAAACTCCTCCACATAACGACCGGCAGCTTCCAGACTCCTCCTTTGCATCATCGGCAGATCCTTTGCCATAGTCATCGGCAGACTTTCTTATCTAGCCATCGGCACCATATTACTGCCTGTCACATTCAACTTCTCCCTCATCGGCAACCCACTTTGTAAACATCGTACTGCCACCTTATCCTGCCATCCTAGACACGTGCCCAAAAACGGTGTCAACACATGCCCCCCAGTTTCGGAGTATAAAACTATTAATGCTCCGAAATTCTCTGCAGTAATGATGCTTTCTCCCGCAATTAATGCTCCTAATCTGGTAACCGACAACCTCAATCTGGACAACTCTGATCCTAATCCTCCGCAGATTCCTCGAAATCCCCAACTTCCTAAACGGGCATCTTTCTCAGTCGTACATCGGCAACAATACCGTTACAAAGATCTGTCGATGCTCTGACCAGGATATTCGCAAAAACGATTACTTCCCCTCTATCCACCCATCGGCAAGATGACCGTTATAGAATATCGCCGATGGACTGACCAGGAGATCTCGCACAGTAAAATATCTTCAGATAATGACCGCTTCCCGTCAAATCACCTGCACAATCCCTGGATTACCGTGCGAACAGTTACCATATCCACCTGAGTACCCTCGGGTTTCTCGGATGCGGCAAAGAGATAAGTCGGATTTGCCCTTGCCCATCTTGTCCTATAAATAGTTCCTTCTTGGGTACTCCTCCCCATCACACCATTCTACTACCCAACTTTACTTTTCCAGCGGCGGCGCCATTTACACCCTTCAAGACCTCCGACAAGCACTTCTCTTCATCAACTCCGGTGCCCTCCAACGTCCCCTTCACGACAAGATGGCCATTGGCTTCGTCGTCCCTGAGGTCAGATCTCCATCTCATCTTCTGTATTTTTTTTTATTCCTGTTCATCCGCGATTCATCTTACTGAATATTCTCCTTTTCCTTTTTCTTTGTATTTTTATCCCCCCAAAATCACTAGGAGTTGTCCAATAAAATTGTCATCCCCACCGATCAACCACACCTTCAATGTCTCGGCCCTCTAGGGGATTCAGATCCAACCAACCTTATCAACGCAGAAACCAATAGGATCCCCTTTAGAGCTGAAAACTTTTCTTTAGAACTGTGGAAAGACACTTTTCGCTCTTGGCCCAGCCCTACCGTAGGGTGGAAAGACTGGTTCTTGAGGGTCAGCAATTCTTATGAAGTCCAGTGGGGTGAAAGGAAGCTAGCCCAATGCATTAGGCTATCCATTGCCGATATGCACAGGAACGAGTCACTGCTGATAGCTGCGTCCTACTTTTGGTCAGACACCCTCAATGCTTTTGTTTTTGGCCACGGCCCTGCTTCTCCTACCCTTGCCGATGTAGCCATGCTCACTGGGCTAGATATATCTTCTGCCGATAGCACCCACTTTTTTGATACTGCCCCCAGTGCCAAAGTGGAGACTCGCGCTATCGGCGGTTGGTCAGGGTACATTCAGAAGTACCGCGGGAGAGGGCCTGTCACCATAAAGGAGCAAACCACCTTTCTGAACATGTGGCTGGACAAGTTTGTATTCTGTGGTCGATCGGCAGGACCGACTTCTGTCTATCTATCGGCAGCAGAGAGACTGGCTAACGGTGGCCAATTTCCTCTCGGCCGATACTTGCTTGGCGCTGTTTACCACCTTCTCCATCAGGTAGCCCAGAAACTCCTGCTTGGCCAATCCATCGGCAACTTGGGAGGCCCCTGGTGGTTTATTAATATGTGGCTCAATCTGCACCTGCATAAGCGCCTTGATTTCAACTTGTTCTCACAGCACTTCCCAAGAGATATAGCCGAAAATCATGTGCTGGGTGAAGAGGAATCGGCAACGCGTGCTCCCTTGAACTTTGGCGAAGCCGTCATAGTCCTACCTGGTTCAGGGAGTAATCCGGATCAAATTGGCCGATTCTTCGAGACTCTGTATGAGGGTTTGGCCAGAGATGAACGGCCCTGGTTGGCTTATGATGACCCAGATAGCATGCTCCCTCTGACCTTCAATCCATTTGATGAAGCTCTCGACAGGGACAATGAAGCGATGATGGCAATTGTGACTCCCAGAGCCATTCCAGTGAATTTCTTCGGTAGCACAAAAACTTCTCCCCAGACTTACGAATTTTACAATCCATCGGCATTAGCTCGCCAGTTAGCTTTCGGCCAGTTGCCAATCGCACTTCCTTATGCCGATGTGATAAAACCCAGAGAAACTATCAATAACTTTCTTGAGTGGAGTCGAGTAGCCCAACTACCACCAAACGCCGATACAGATGTAGATCTATCAGAATGGGTTCCGGCTGCTTTTATCACTCAGGCATACAAGTTATGGTGGGCAGAATGGAAAGAGCATCTATTCTGCACATCGGCCCTTTCATACCGCGGCATGATCGACTCCGAATACGAAATTCCCGATGACACTGTAAATATCTCCAACTGATGTTTCATTTTTTCAACATTATTTCCATCAGTAGCTTACCCTGGTATTCCTTTCGCAGGTTGATAACATCCCTTCATCGGTTAGCAGGAGTGGCAAGCCGATCGACTTGTTTCCATCAGGCCCGATTTCCTCAATCGGCCACAATGCTCCCACTCTGGCCTCCATCGTGCATCGGGGTGCGCGCCTCAGGAAAGTTACGACCAGGAGAACCCAGACATCACCAACGGTAGCTGCTCCCACTCTGGCGCGGGCTTTCAAGGCAATTAGTCAAATCTTCATCTTTTACGCTGACTATCTTTATATCGGCTTCATTTATACTTATAAACCCTTGTTCGTTATTGCAGCAAACCAGTGCATCGGCAAAGGTCACACGTCAAGGTGCCGATGCCACCCAGTCCAGCCAGCCAAAGAGGAAGGGCACCACGGGTGCTAAGACTGAAACAAAGCGCCAGAAGGTAGCAACTCCCCCTCCTCCTCCGGTATCTCCAATTCCAGTGGAGTCTTCTCCTTCTTCTCCAGAAGCCCAGCCACAGCAAGCACCATCTCCCCCACCTATGCAGGAAGCACCACAGATAGAAGAACCCCAACAGGAAGGATCTCAAACAGAAGGTACATCAGCTGACACGGGTGAACAAACAACTGGCCCGGTGGGTCCAATTATACCATCGGCAGTTCTCCCGATTCAGACAATTGTTGTCCCTCCTCCAGGTAACATACTTTAACAATATCGCTACCGATGAACTTATTCTTATTTAGTCTCATAACCTTTCTTGTCTTCTTTCATTCGATATCGTCCCATCGGCAACCTTAGCCGATCAACCTGTAGTTCCATCGGCATCTTTGGCCGGTCAGCCCGCAGCTCCGTCAGCACTTCCCAGTCCAAGGCAAGAGATCGCCTTGAAGCAAGTAAGTCACTGTTTACCGCCAGCATTGTTTGCCGATTCTCTAAGTATGAGCTGATTTTGCTTTCCCTCCCAGGAACAAGATTCTCCCGATAGCCTGTTCTCCTTCGCCATCGATTTCTCTGAAGAAGAAGGTGAAGAAGCAAGCACTTCTCAGTCGGTCGGCATCACATCGGCAGAGGTCAGGGTCAGACTGGAAGAATTGTCAGCTCTCCTTCACCAGGACACAGCGCAATTGGTTGATGATTCCGACCCTACCAAGACCCTGTTCAGAACTCTCAGAGGCCAAATCCCAGCCGATGTTGAAGAAATCCTGTTCCAAGCCGCTCATCTGGAGAGTCGCCAGCTGCAGTACCAAAGAGCTTCTCGGCGGCTTGCCGATAGAGCCGCTCAGACTCAACTCTCCGATGAAATGAGGAAAGAAAAGCTTTTGACCGATGAGAAGCACAAGAACATCGGCATCCTGAGATCTTCTGGAGACGCGCTGAAGCAGAAGATATCCGATCTATCGGCAAGAAAAGAGTCCCTATTGGCGGAGCTTAAGGAAGTAGAGAACGCTCTGTCCCAGGCCCAACAGGAAGAGAGCCAATTGCCAGAGACCATCAGGCTTCTTGAGCGCGAGCGAAATGCTCATGGTCGCAAAGCACTCCAACTGAAGAAGAAGCTGAAGCCGATAGAAGGTTCTGCCGATGATGACATCAAGGAGATCGAAGCAGCCAACCAAATTCGGCTACGCGCTATATCGGCAATCCAGACGCTGCTTAACACATAGAGTTTCCATCGGCATTGTATCTGCGCTTTCCTGCTTCCTCAGCTTTTAGTCTAGCCGATAGGACTGTTATCGGCGCCTAAACTTTTGAAACACCAAGTCTTGTCCCCAAGCATTTAGATCCAGCCGATAGGAGTGTTATCGGCACCTAAACTTCTATGCATCGACCCATATACTGGGGTAGTACTTCTTTAAATATTTGCCGTTTAATGCTCTGGGAAATTCAATTCCTTCGAGGGTTTCTAGAATGTAGGCATTACCAGGAGCCGATCGACTTATCCGATAAGGACCCTCCCAATTAGGAGACCACTTTCCAAACTTCGAGCTTTTGGTCCCAACTGGTAAAATTAATTTCCATACCAAATCCCCATCGGCAAACTCTTTAGCCTTCACCTTCTTATCATACCATCTAGCAACTCTTTTCTTATTCTCTTCTATACTCATTAAAGCTTTTAACCGATGCCCTGCTAGATCGTCCAATTCATCGGTCATCAAAGTGGCATAACCATCGGAAGTTAATTGATCTTGAAAAGATAATCGCCTAGATCCAGCCTTAATTTCCCAAGGCAACACTGCATCATGTCCATACACCAATTGATAGGGTGATACCTTGGTCGATCCATGACAAGCCATCCGATAAGACCACAATGCTTCATTTAATAATGTATGCCACCGCTTAGGATTTCCTTCAATCTTCCGTTTAATAAGCTTGATAATTCCTTTGTTAGACGCTTCGGCCTGCCCATTGGCTTGAGCATAATAAGGAGAAGAATTCAACACTTTAATTCCCATACCGATTGCGAATTCATCGAACTCCCCCGATGTGAACATGGTGCCCTGATCGGTAGTAATCGTTTGGGGAATCCCAAATCGGTAAATAATATGCTCCTTCACAAAATCAATCATATTGGCCGATGTGACTTTCTTCAAAGGAATAGCTTCAACCCACTTAGTGAAATAGTCAGTGGCAACTAGAATGAATTTATGCCCTTTGCTAGATGGTGGATAAATCTGGCCGATCAGATCGATGGCCCATCCCCGGAACGGCCAAGGCTTTATTATAGGATTCATAGCCGATGCGGGTGCTCTCTGGATATTACCAAACTTTTGACAACTTTGACATCCCTTGAAATATTTAAAACAATCTTCAAGTATGGTTGGCCAAAAATATCCATTCCTTCGAATCATCCACTTCATCTTAAAAGCTGACTGATGCGCTCCACACACTCCCTCATGGATTTCCCCCATCAAACTTCTAGCTTCATCATTACCCAAGCATCGGAGAAGAATTCCGTCGATAGTTCGATAATACAATTCATTTTCAAGGAGCACATACTTGGTTGCTTGAAATCGAACCCGTCTTTCAACTTTTTTGGATGGATCTTTTAGATAATCAATAATTTCTTTCCTCCAATCATCGGCACCGACTACCGATGTCGCATTAATCATTGGCTGATATCCCGAGGCATGCTGAGCTAACCGATTAGCGTCTTCATTATGCAATCGGGGAACATGCTCCAATCGGAAATCCTTGAATTCTTTTAACAGTTGCATACTTCTCTCGAAATACGTTATGAGAACTTCACTTCGGCATTCATAGCTTCCGGCCAATTGATTTATAACCAACATAGAATCCCCGAATATTTCAACAGCATCAGCACGAACTTCTCTCAGCAACTCCAATCCCTTGATCAGAGCTTGATACTCAGCCTGATTATTTGTCGATGTGGCAACAATCGGCAAGGAAAACTCATACTTCCTCCCCTTAGGGGAAACTAATACAATGCCGATTCCTGCCCCCCGGTCACAAGTAGATCCATCAAAGAAGAGCGTCCAGGGTACAATTTCCAAGGTTTCCACTAGACCGCAATGCTGAGTCACAAAATCGGCCATAATCTGCCCTTTGACTGCCTTAGCCGATTCGTAACGCAAATCGAACTCCGACAGCGCTAAAATCCATTTACCGATCCTACCACTCATAATCGGCATAGATAGCATGTATCGGACCACGTCATCTTTGCAAACGACAGTGCATTCGGCCGATAACAGGTAATGTCTCAGCTTGATACATGAAAAATATAAGCATAAGCATAGTTTCTCAATGGCCGAATACCTGGTTTCAGCATCAATCAACCTCCTACTCAAATAATAAATTACCCTTTCCTTCCCTTCAAATTCTTGAACTAAAGCTGAACCGATAACCGATCCATCGGTAGATAAATACAATCTGAAGGGCTTCCCTTGTTGAGGTGGAACTAGAACTGGAGGATTTACTAGATACTTCTTGATTTCATCCAGAGCCAACTGCTGTTCTTCTCCCCAAATAAACTCTTGATCGGCTTTCAATTTAAGAAGAGGACTGAAAGCGCGAATCCTACCAGACAAATTCGATACAAATCTCCTGATAAAATTTACCTTGCCGATCAAGGATTGGAGCTCGGTTTTGTTGGTAGGGGCCACTATTTTATTGATGGCATCAATAGATCTTCGACTAATTTCAATACCCCTCTGATGTACCATGAAACCAAGAAACTGCCCTGCCGATACACCAAATGCACACTTGTTGGGATTCATCTTCAATCCATGCTTCCTTGTGCACTCTAACACTTTTTGTAAATCGGCAAGATGCTTTGAGAAATCTCCAGACTTAACCACCACATCATCAATATAAATCTCTACGAGCTTGCCGATGAACTCATGAAATATAAAATTCATAGCCCTTTGATAAGTAGCACCAGCATTCTTCAACCCAAAAGTCATGACTATCCATTCAAATAGCCCAACATGACCAGGACACCTGAATGCGGTTTTTGGAATATCCTCCTCCGCCATGAATATTTGATTGTAACCTGCATTACCATCCATGAAGCTGATGACCCGATGGCCAGCCGCAGCATCAACCAGTAGATCGGCGACAGGCATTGGGTATCCATCCATCGGCGTAGCTTTATTGAGATTCCTAAAATCAATACACACCCGAAGCTTCCCGTTCTTCTTGTAAACCGGAACAACATTGGAAATCCATTCGGCATACCGACACTGCCGGATAAACTTAGCTTCAATAAGTTTAGTGATTTCGGCCTTAATATCAGGTAGAATGTTAGGATTACATCGGCGGGCTGGTTGCTGATGTGGCCGAAATCCAGACTTGATGGGTAACCGATGTTCAACAATTGATCGGTCTAAACCAGGCATCTCTGTATAATCCCAAGCAAAGCAATCTTTATATTCCTTTAACAAACTAGTCAATTGTTGCTTACACTCAGGATCTAATTTAGCACTAATAAAAGTAGGCCTAGGCTTATCACCACTACCTATATCTACTTCTACCAAATCATCGGCCGATGTGAATCCCTGGCCTAATTTTCCATCATCGGCGAATCTATCCATTAAAAACCGTCGTCAGAACCGACTGCTTGGATCGGTGGAATCTCATAATCGGCCACTTTGAGAAAATCTTTCTCCCAAACTTCTCCTGAAATGCACCTGGTCCTTTCGTAAGTATCCGCTTCTGCCGATGCGATAACATAAGAAGAATCTCCTGGGACAATCTCAATTTTGTCACCTACCCACTGAACCAAGCACTGATGCATTGTAGATGGGATACAACAATTGGCATGAATCCAATCTCTTCCCAATAATAAGTTGTAGGCACCTTTTCCGCTGATCATGAAAAAAGTTGTCGGCAAGGTTTTGCTGCCGATGGTCAACTCTGCACATATCGCCCCCTTGACTGGAGACATGTTTCCTTCAAAGTCTTTGAGCATCATATCGGTCTTGGTCAAATCTTGATCCCCTTTCCCAAGCTTCCGATATACTGCATACGACATAATATTAATAGCAGCTCCACCATCAACTAGGATCTTGGTCATTGGCTGCCCATCAACCCTTCCTTTGAGGAACAGAGCTTTAAGATGCTGCCTCTCGTCATCGGCAGGTTTCTCAAAGATAGCCGTCATCGGATCCAGAGCCAACTGAGCTATCTGATCAGAAAATTCCAACTCATCATCACTGGCTGGTGCAAGAAACTCCATCGGCAACATGAAGACCATGTTGACGCCTGCCGATGGACCTTCCCTCTTAGTGTCTGACGGCTGCCGACTTCCAGAGTTCTCTCTCTTGTTTAGCTCTTCTTGCCTTTCACGTTGCAATCTCCTTTTCTGTGTCTTGGTTAATCCTCGAGGGCACCATGGAGGAAGTGGCCTTTGCCTTGCCGTCGGGCGTCGGTTCTCCCTTGACTCCATACGATGCGTGTTAGCATCCCTGCAAAATATGAATTCATCGGGAACCCGCGCATCAGCCATTCCCTCGAGCTCCTCTTGGTTCCTGGGAAAATACTGGACACGGTCACCAAGTCTGTTGTGCTCACTAAATCTGCCCCCCAGCCGGTCATGAACTGACACCCTTCCTCTGATCGGCCCATTAAATCGCCGTTCATCATCATGATAATGCCGATCGATCCTATCGTACCGATCATAACCGTTGCACTCAGGGCAGTCTCTGACAGTAGGAAGCTTGATATTTTCCTCCCAACAATGGATGAAGAATGGACAATTCCAATGATCCCAGTGCCGATTCCACTCCTGTCGGCGTCTTTCTTCTTCCCGTCGATAATCTTCCTGCTGGCGCCGATACCGATCTTCCCGTTGTTGCCATTTTTCTCGAGGCCTTCTATGAGTTATGACGATACCAGATCGAGGAAGCCTTCCTGAGCTAGTTCCTTCCTGGACCAAGCCCTTACTTCTTGCATCGGCAGTAGTAACTTGATGCTGAGGATCTACCGATGCACTCTTCTCAGCTGTCTCCGACGTTAAGACCTTAGCCTTCCCCTTAGCATCCAACATGTTTGTCGGGAAAGGATGTTGGTCTATCTTCATCGGCTTCTGGGCTTTGGAATTGTCAAACTTGATTCTCCCTGACTCTATAGCCGATTGCAGCTGCTGTCTGAATACTTTGCACTCGTTGGTGTCATGGGAAGTTGCATTATGCCACTTGCAATATCTTATCCTCTTCAACTCTTCTGCCGATGGGATCACATGGTTAGGTGACAGTTTGATCTGACCTTCCTGAAGTAGAAAGTCAAATATCCTATCAGCCTTAGCGGTGTCAAAAGCAAACTTCTCTGGTTCCTTCTGCCCAAAAGGACAAGACATCGGCTTCTTGTTTTTTACCCACTCTGCCAAACCGATTACTGGTTCTTCATCAGAATCTGAGCTTGTGGCTTCATCAACAAACGCCACTTTCTTATTCCATGCTCTCTTAGGCTCGAAAGGCTTGATGTCTTGATCAGAAATCCTCTGCACCAAATGACTTAAACTTTCGAACTCCTGAGAGGCATACTTATCCCTGATATGTGGCAACAAACCCTGGAAAGCCAAATCGGCCAGCTGCCGATCATCCAGAACCAGGCTATAGCATTTATTCTTGACCTCTCGTATCCTCTGCACAAATCCCTCAACCGACTCATCATTACGTTGCCTCAACTTGACCAAGTCGGTGATCTTCTTCTCATGAACCCCCGAGAAGAAGTATTTGTGGAATTGCTTCTCTAGATCGGCCCAAGTAATTGCTGAGTTGGGAGGTAATGATATGAACCAAGTAAAGGCCGATCCAGACAATGATGACGAAAATAGACGAACCCTCAATTCGTCCCTGTTACCAGCCTCTCCACATTGAATAATGAACCTGTTGACATGCTCCATGGTTGACGTGTCGTCCTGTCCGGAAAACTTTGTAAAATCCGGTACCTTGTACCGATGTGGAAGCGGGATCAAATCATACGCGGGAGGATACGGTGTCCGATAAGAATAAGTGTTGACTTTGGGTTTTATCCCAAATTGTTCCCTCATTACTTCAGCAATCTTATCGGCCCAATATGCATCGGCATCTTGCCGATGAGGCGGCTGCGGATCTGGCACTTGGTGGCGAACCTCCACGTGTCTGTTCGGGACGTGATCTGCACGGAACATTGTATTGATCACCTGTCCTCCAATCTGCGGACCACCAAACTGCTGTCCACCGATTGGCTGTCCTCCGAGTTGCTGTCCGAAATTCATTGGCTGGTTGGGAATCCCCTGTCCTTGGAACCCGGGATAGACCTGCCCTTGCTGGAACCCTGTAGTCTGGTAACTCTGCTGGGGCGATTGTGGAAAGGCCTGCTGTCCAAGCCATCCATTATTAGCGTTCATCGGCATAGGTGCTGCCGATGATTGGTAATTGGGTACCGTCGTTGAATTGACATACCCCGACTGGGCCATAGGCCTCTGTTGCATCAGCATTGACTCTGCCGATGCGTTGGGCATCTGGAACATTGAATCTTGAGGATTTCCAGTTTGAGGCCTTGCAGTAGTAGTTGTGGTATACCGAGGACTCTGGTTCACCGGCGCATTGGGAGGTGCCGATGTCATAGGAGTTTTGCCCCTCATGTCAGTTATTTGTGATGTTCCCGGCGTCAGCTCTGGAGGCATACCGTAACCCCACCAGTTGGGAGGAAGAGTCAACCCTGACATTGCCGATGCCAACATATCTGTTGTCAGTTTATGCTGCCCAACTGAAATTTGTGGGTTGGTTGCCATCGGCATAGATAGTGCACCAGTAGTCCCCGATGTACTTGGAGGGACGGCAGGTTGTGCACTTGCATTCGTCAAGGCAGCCGATGGAGCCGTGACCTCTGGTGCCGTTGGCTGATGATGGGAGGGGCCCACATAATCTGGCGGGATTTGTCCTTCCTTGAAAGTTCTTGCCACGGCATTGAAAACCGTATTAGACAGTACACCAGCTTGGTTAATCAACGCTCGATTGATGGCATTGTCAACCATATCTTGAAGCTTGCCAGGATTGGCGTCAAAGGTAACCTGCCGTGGTGCCGGCAGTGCATCTTTCTGGACCACTTCGCCGCTCCTGTTTATGCTGAAATACCTCAGGCATTGCTGCTTGAACTCTTCCATGGCTTGGGCAATAGCTTGCTTCTGCTCATCCTTGAGGTTGGCCTCCGTCACGGGGATGACGTTCTCTTGATCGAGGTCAGAGATCGACATGTTGATCTTGATATTGAATCGGTCCAACTGGGCGTGCCAAAAGATGTGTTGATGCAAAACTGATCTGCAAACACAAAGGGCTAATACCCGATTCAAACGTTAAGGCGTGCCAGCCGATTTGACCTTACTATCGGCAAAGGTGATAACTCGAATACTTTAGTCCTGACAACAGCGATGCGCCCGGATGTCACGGCTAAGAGGTACTCACACGGAACTCGAGAACACGCCGAGCTTAAGTCGACGAATTCTTAAGAACTCGTAATAAAAGGAAAAAGTATGACGAAGTCGTCGAAAAGTAGATGCTAGAATATGAGTAAAAACGTGTGTTTGATTGATTTCTTGATTGTTCTTACAAGGCCCTAGGGTCTATATTTATACCCTGCTCAAAGAGCTACAACCAGACACGATTAGAATTTGAATTCCAAATTACACGGAATCCGTATACAAAACGATACAAATAATTAAGGAAATAACAAAACTATCCCTCGTAACAAACAGAAACTCCTCCACATAACGACCGGCAGCTTCCAGACTCCTCCTTTGCATCATTGGCAGATCCTTTGCCATAGTCATCGGCAGACTTTCTTATCTAGCCATCGGCACCATATTACTGCCTGTCACATTCAACTTCTCCCTCATCGGCAACGATCCTCATCGGCAACCCGCTTTGTAAACATCGTACTGCCACCTTATCCTGCCATCCTAGACACGTGCCCAAAAACGGTGTCAACAGTAATCCTGATGTGTGGGCCTTTCTTCCGTATTTCCAGATAAGCCCCTGCAGACATAGACAAACACCAAAACTTGTGGAAGTCTATCAGATAAAACCCTAAGTCTGGATGTTGATTGCATTTGGATCCTTTTCTTTGTTTATTTGATAATTAAATTTGATACTTAAGGACCGTCAACAAACTCCCCCAAGGTTACCTCTTGCTCGTCCCTGAGCAAGGATAGACTTAGCGATAGATCAGAAGTTGTTGTAATGCCTTTAAAAGTTGATGGTACACATGCGTTTAAATAAGATCTCATCTCTGAGTTAGAGTAAACTATCAAGACTTAAAACTTACTTACTTTACCTTTCACCATGGGACCTGTAACCGTCACTTCTATCTTGAGTAGTTAAAAGATAGAACGGTCTAGCCAAGTGCCATGTCTCTTATTCTTGATCAGCTATAGCTCTGGAGTTTTTGCAGATTTTCAAATAAAACTCAAAGATTCCTTGTATGACTCTCTCAAATCTCTCTTTTGTGGTATTTCTGGATCCTTACCAAGGCAGTAATGGTATATGCCTTCTCTCAAAGTATATAGTATTTATGGTGTAAGGCATAGTGACATTGCCTTCTCTATCACCCTACTCTAATAAGGCTTTAATATCTGGAGCTCTTAGGTGGGAGATAAAGTATACATACTCACAAGACATTTATTGTATAGTCAAACCATGGATCCAAAGAAACAAGTCAAAAAGTTAAATCAAGATGTGCATGTGTGGCGAATGAATGATGTATGATGGTGATAATAATGGTGAAAGTCTAATTCTACTTTTGCTCTTTTGAGGGGATACATACCTTTCTTGCTCTTTGAAACTTTTTGAGGAGAATGACATGCTCTATATTTTCTTTTTCTTTCCTCTCAGGTGGGTATTTTGTACCCGAAATTCTACTGTCAGACACTTGTCCATTTTTACCTCTCGTCTTACTTTTTCTTTTCTTTCGAGGTTCCGGGCACTTGCCCCTTTTTATTTCCTCGTATCGCTCTTTTTTTAGAGCACTCATCTCATAATATAACAAGTGGTAATAACCAAGATAACTTGAGCATTTATTTCACAGGGGAAAAATGGAAATATTTTTGGCTATTCTCTCCCGGATTAGGAGTAGAATATTTTTGGGTGGTTCTGGAGATGGAAATGGGTGGATATATGTGGATGTGTACTTCCGGAGTAGAAGCAGCATGTGTGAGTGAACGTGCAAGTGAATCTTGATTTAACCACATGACAAGCTCCTAAGGGTCTACACAACTTGACCACACTCAATGCTCATAAGCAGTAAAAAGTAAATGTGTGGCTCAAAGTCTAGCAAGCATGTATATATGGCTGTGGTAGGAATTTAAACTCTCATCATACAGGAACTCGTCATGTGATATTTAAAAGATTTTTAAAGATAAAATTCTCCAGAATTCTAGTATCTCTAGGAACAGATAAACAGCAGCTCAACCTTCCCAAATCATATCCATTAATAACTTAGACTTCAGATCAAGTTCTCTTCCCACAAGTTCAGGTTTACAGCAAGTTTTAAATTATAACAGTTATGTCTAAACTAGAGAGAGAACTCAAATTTGAAAATTAGGCAGAGCAACCATTCATCATATCCATGCTAGAGTTTTATTAAGATTCAGTTTAGCATAGCCACTTTATTTATTTATTAAGCACACTAAGCAAAAGATATATATATATATATATATATATATATATATATATATATATATATATATATATATATATATATATATATATATATATATATATATATATATATATATATATACATATATATATATATATATATATATATATATGTATATAGATA